>NC_133863.1:20071680-20075835 GCF_044706935.1 Curcuma longa
GAGCAGTCGACTGAGACAGACACCAGTCGACTGCGGTTAGGGGGAAGAAAATAACAATGTTTGTCATGAAAAATACTCCTTGAAACTTTATTTACTTATTCATATTTTCTCTGTTAATTGATATTGCTTTTTGCTGTATGTCAAAAAGGGGGAGAATGAAATGGTAAAGTTAGGCTTTTATGATTATTCATGGTTATTTATTCATGCTTAGCTTTTATGATGTTCATTAATGCACATTAACTCTGATTAAAGCATTATTACTGAAGTTATTTATTGAGATATTATACATGTTGTATTAAAGACCTAACTTAAACGATTTTTGTCAAACATCAAAAAGGGGGAGATTGTTGGTGCAATTTTACCCCAAGTGATTTAGATTTTAATGTTTGGCTAAATCAGTTTAAGTTAGGCAATGTTTGTGATCTGACATGTGTGACTTGAGTTCACAGGAAAGTCCAGGTTGGAAGACTTGGCAAATGGTGAAGTCCCGGAGGCGCGGCCTCTTGGCAAAAGGTGAAGTCCCGGAGGTGCGGCCTCTTGGCAAAGGATGAAGTCCCGGAGGCGAGGCCTCTTGGCAAGGGAAGACTTAGCACGACGAAGCCGAGGGAAACGTCTCAAGCTAGTGCAAGGAAGTGCACGAGGCTTGTGGAAGGCGTTTGAAGACTTGAGTCAAGGCTAAGGGGTGAAGAATAAGCTGAAAGGGAAGTTTTCAGCTTGAGCAGTCGACTGGCCCTGCCAGCAGTCGACTGGTGATTGATCAGAAGCACACACAAGCGAACTCAGAAGCATTAGTCGACTGGCACTGTAGCTTCAGTCGACTGGGGCCAAACAGAAAGTTCAGTCGAGCGAAGCAGTCGACTGGTATCAGTCGACTGGCGTTGGAGCAGTCGACTGATAGACTACCGTTGGGTGACAACTGGCCAATTAAATGCGAATTAAAGAGCCGTTTGAAGCCCATCAGTCGACTGGCCTTAGGAGCAGTCGACTGATGCACAGTCGAATTTTATAAAAAGAGCGGTCAACGTCGAAGACAAAAATGCTTGCTTCTTTCATCTTTCTGATTGCTCTTTGATATTGTAAAACTCTCCATCTTCCTCCTCAAAACCTAACTACATATCTTGTACGAGGAAGAGAGCTCTTTGTAAAGGTTTCTCCGCCTTCGAAGCTTGCTTTGAGAAGGAGGTTTCTTCATAGTGGAATCGTCGGCTGTGTGTGTGGATCCTTGGATTAGTCACCTCGTTGAGGTGGATACCAAGTAAATCGAACGGGTTAGCGATTGGAATTTTCTTTCTTGTTTTATTTTGCTTCCGCTAACATTTTCGCAGGCAAGATCGAAAAATCGCTATTCACTCCCCCTCTAGCGAACGCACCGATCCCAACATTTCTGTGTAACTCGATCTGGCTGCCCAGATACTATTTGTGCTGATACCTTTTCCTGGTTTGGCTGAGGGAGAGATGCATCTTGACCGAGTTGGCCCTCAGTGCTCTGCTTCCTTCGCACTGCTCGAAGATCAGCTTGAACCATGTCGATGTAGAACTTGCGGGATACACTTTGGTCCCCACTAGCAACAGAACCGACCTGATCAAAAATCGAGAACTTCAACTTTGGTGGAAGGTAGATACCACCGCACCGAAAGACCTAAGAGCCAGCCTTCCCAAAATGATATTGCAAGTGGACGGAGCGTCCACCATCGTGAAGAGGGTGCTGCGAGTTCTTCAAAGAGGTTCCTCCCCCAAAGATAAAGAGAGCCGGATTTGTCCCAAAGGTCGGACCTCGTGTCCTGAGAATCTGAATAGGGAGGTCGCCATAGGTTATAAGTTCCTCCCGATCAATCTGCATTCAATCGAAGGCGTCCTTATACAAGACATTGACTGAGCTGCCAATGTCGACGAAGACCCGAGCCACATCGTAATTCGTAATGGTGGCTCGGATGACCAAGGCATCATTGTGAGGAACAGTGATCCCTTCTAGATCCTGAGGCCCAAAATTAATAGAAGGGCTCTATTCCTGTCCTTGGCTGGTGTTGACGTTGTACATTTCCAACCGTCGTCGATGATCATGCTGATCTCCCCATGGTGAGCAATGTTATCTAGATTATCTCGATGATCTCTATGAAACTCGGGATGGGGTTCTGGCAGCGGCACGTGCTCCTGCCATTGGTCGTCTCGTACCGGGCCTCGGTTCCTACCCTAAAGGGATCACCACAACCTTTCCGACCTGTACTGAGGAACTGGGTCTACCCACCTTGGCACTTCTCGGCACTCTTGTTCACCTCTCTGGCCATAGCCTTCTACCATGCGCTAACCTATTTGAGGTGGGTTAGCTACCTTCTTGCTGGCGATCTCTAATGACCCGGTTAATTCTTGAACCAACTGCCGACAGTCTTGTGTGCTATAAGCAGTCGATTGATGGTATGTGTAGAAACAGATCGGCTGTACAACTCCAGTTGGGTTCTGTGGCTCATCCAAGATGGGAATGATGTCAACAGCCTACACCACACGTTCATCTCGTCCCATTGGGACTATTAGGAAACACTAGGAAACCCGTTCCTGTAAATTCTTGTAGAACAAAAATTTTTCTCCAGAAACGGATTTAAGTTGCCCTCATAGTTGATCAAACCAAGGTTTGATCAACGCATTAAGATCATTGGGCTCTTGTGTTTGGTTTACAAAATCCAAGGTAAAAGGAAATAATTTATTTAAAGCGGAAAGTAATAAATTATACCTTTTCTTCGGGATGCCTTAGAGGAAGAAGATAACCTCTTGATCTTCTGTTGTATGTCCTCTCCTCTTCTCGAACGTTGTGTGGACAACGATCCTTCGAGATATCTCCACAAAAACTCTTCTTCCGAAAAAAGGAGCAACTTCCTTTTCTTCCTCTTCTTTTGCCTTCTTTCCTTTCTTCTTCTTCTTCTCTTCCTAGGCCGCCGATCCTAGCAATATCTAGGAGTCTTGTGTGCCGGCCCTAGTAGAGGTAGAGAGGGGAGGAACCGAAGCTTGCAAGGGGAGGAGGAATTAGCAAGGGCGCCGGCCCTAGAAGGAAGGAAAAGGGAGGTGGGCGGCGGGTGAAAGGAGAAGAGAGATTTCTCTCTTTGTTGCCGCCGGCCCTAGGAGAGGAGAAAACTATTATTGTGTTCTCTAAAGCCTCCTCTAAACCCCCTTTTATATTGTCAAGCCATCATGGAAATTTAAGAAAAAGTCTTAACAAATTTTTCAAGATTTTTATTAGAAATAATCTAATAAAATCTATGGATAAGATTCGTTGTCTTTTTAATAAGTTTCCAATTAATTTTATTCTTACAAAATCTTTTAATTATATCTCGTTAACATTTAACAAGATTTCCATAATTAATATTTTGTAAATAAAATTAATTCGAATCGATTACTAATCGATTCCAATGGGCTTAATCGATTCATTAATCGATTAAGGCTCCATTTAATCGATCGAAAAATCGATTAAATTCCGTAACTTTTTCTCAAAAAGCTTGGTAATCGATCACCTGATCGATTACCACTCTGCGTAATCGATCAGGTGATCGATTACGCATCTCCGTAATCGATCACTTGATCGATTACGGTGCTCCTCCGTAATCGATCAGATGATCGATTACGGTGCGTGAGAGTTTTTCTTCAAGAGTTCTTTCAAAGATCTTCAAGAATTCTTCTGAAGGTCTCCAAGAGGTCTTCAAGAATCCTTCTGAAGGTTTCCAAGAATTCTTTCTGAAGGTGGATTCGAGGATTTACAGAGGCTATAACAGGGACCTCGAGGAGGAATTGGTTTTGGCCTCTTGATGGGCTTAAGCTTCCCATGTTCCTCCTGAACACACAGTTAAGTCCATCAATAATAACTCATTCCACTAAAGAGTTATTATTGCACTACCGCACCAATCCCATATTATATTATGGGCTCCTTCTTACTATAAGTACATTAATCTCCCTGTGTTTAAGATATCGTATGTCCGTCAATTAAATGAGTTACTGACAACTCGAACTTAATCAACTTCTAATCCAAGAGTAGTACCACTCAACCTTTGTTATCATGTGGAACTAAGTCCGCCTGCAGGGCTTACATGATAATCCTTTATGAGCTCCTTGTTGGCGATCTGGATCTCCGTTCTGCGATCCGGATTCTATCCGCTCCGAAGAGCATAGAAC
>NC_133863.1:20075935-20087890 GCF_044706935.1 Curcuma longa
AATTTTAATGTATAGCTCATCAATGATACTATGTGATAGGATTGATTGTGATTCATTAGAGATTATGATACTCCATTCCTTCAATTCATGAATCTAAATGCAGGTTTTTGCTTGAGGACAAGCAAAAGTTTAAGTTTGGGGGTGTGATGAGCGTAGGTTATATATATATTTTCTAGTCATGTTAACGCTCATTTACTTATAATTCATTGCATATAATCTACTTTGTCACACCTTATTCATTTATTATTGTCTATTTCTACTCTTTTGCTCAGAGATCTGCTCTTTGTATATTTTGATTGATAGGATGCGATTTAGAGCCAAAACGATGTATTATTGATGGTGGAGCAAGAAGTGGAGAGAAGAGGCTACACTGGCCGTGCTCGCTGTCACGGGTGAGTCTCTTATGTAGCAAACACGAAGAAATGAAGGAGAAGGTGCAACAAAGCAAAACATGGTCGTGCTTACCAGGCACGGCCGTGCCTCACATACCCACGGCCTAGACACAACCGTGTCCCTCCAACAGAGAAGCAATAGTCTAGGGTCGTGCCTACCAGGCACGGCCGTGCCTTCATCCAGAGAGCCAGCTGCTAAGGGTCGTGCCTTTCAGGCACGGCCGTGTCTCCATCCCAGCATTGAGCCAGGGCATGGTCGTGCCTAGTAGGCACGACCATGCCTGATTTCCAGAGGAGCGGTTGTTCCCGACCGTGCCCTAAAGGCACGGTCGTGCCAGTTTTCTAAAGCAGCGACAGTACACAGTCGTGCCTCCCAGGCACGACCGTGCCTATTTTCCAGAGGGACGACAGGCCACGGCCGTGCCTCCCAGGCACGGCCGTGTGATGGGGGCGTGCCTGGACCCTATAAATATCACTTTTTGCACCCTTTTTAGGGTATCTTGGGTCATTCTCCAAAACCCTAGGTCTTGGCTTGGGGGAAGGCGCCTCCCCACTCTTGGGGAGGCCCTAAACACTTCATCTCCACCGATCCATCCTACACCGGAGCAAGAAGATCTTCAACGGATGCCCACGCTTCAAAGATAAGTCTGATCCCCTTTCTTGTGAATGACGTTTTCCTTGCATACTTGTTGTAACCTTCTTGTAATGGAGTAGATTCTTGAGTTTAGGATGTAAGATGAACATCTATGTGATGATGGTGATATATGAACTAGTTTATGTCATTTTCCCTATTCAATGAAGTGTTTACACTTGTTTCATGTAGTATGTGCCTTGAATGTGTTTGATGAAATGTTTGTATGAGTGCATATGCATGATTATGAGGGGTGGATTACTGTATAGGGAGATCCTAGGATCGTATGATCGGGGTGCCTTGTGACAGAAGGTCAACCTTTAACCAGACTTTCCGAAGTGATTCCTATATAGTGGTAAACCCCCATAAGGGATATCTAATGGTTGGTGGCCACTAGGACAAGGTCCTTAACAGGGTACTCAGTGACAGAGGGTATGACGTTGGATCATATGAGCAGGGTGCCTTGTGATAAAAGGTTAACCTTTAACCGAACTTTCTGGCGCCACCTTTACTAGAGGGCTACCACATAGGACTTCAAGGTCAAATGCCAACAAAGCCTGACGAAGTCGAGTTGGTATTTTGGTTAGAATCCCTACAAGCTGGTAGACATTGAGAGTAAGAGAATATACATGAATTAGGGACTTCACCTAGCATTGATATGAATCCGAAATCCTAGACTTATCCATCTCATCCATAAACCCTAAACCAATCTTTCTCTTTCTCTACCACATCCAAACACACAATCCTCAACCAATCCATTTCCTTAAGAGTCTAGATAACTATCTCAGTGATATCACTATAGCTAATACACAGTCCCTGTGGTTCAATATCTTTTTATTACTTGACGACAACCGTATACTTGCGGTTCACATCAGGATCCAAGATGATTGGGTATAATTCGAAGTGCCCGAAGGTGTTTAAATAGCCCACAGAGGATTCACTGCTCCTTGAAAAAGGAGACGTATACCTTGCGGCCACTTGTCAGGATTGTTACTAAAAGTCTTTTGCCAAAGCATCACATGTTAAGAGTATGAGACTCTTGTACACATGTACAAGTAAGTTGAATCCACAGGACAAGAAAGCAGCTTGGGCTAGGTGTGACATAGTCAACCTAGTGGGGACCGACACATAAACAATGTCCTGAACCAAGCTGGTATAATACGGTGAAAGGAACGAGGCACGATTCTGTGTAGCTGCTGAAGAGTTTAAAATTATTTTGGAATAAATCATTGATTTTTCGATCAATTGGGGATCATGATATACTACTAGGTGTCACTCATGAGCATTCCATAATTAATGGTTAATTACGGACGGCCAACATAACCGGGAACCTATTGGGTCACACGTACTACAAGTTCTCCGAATGACTTAAAATGATCAGTTTGAGAATTAGATTCTAAGAATGAGAGAAATAAAATCTGGTTGGATCAGACAACAAACAAAATGATGGAACTCGTCTTACGAAGACGAAAAAACAAAACTGATTTCGTATAAATCAGAGATCGTTTGATTACTGAACCAAATGATTCAGTTTTGAATCAAATTGAACCAACTTGGTTTGGTTAACGATGGAAGAGATTTTGGCAAAACAAAAGAGATGACGAGTTTTGTTCCGAAGACGAAGCGAACAAAACTAGTTTGGGTCAAATCGGAGTTCATTTGGTTAGTGAACCAAGCGAACCAAAGCTGATCCGGTTTGCTACAGTGCTAGTTCAACTGCTACAGTAAAACCCTAATTTCAAGCCAATTCAGCCCAACCCTCAACCGTTTGATCCGTTCAACCTAACCCTTACCTACCTACTATAGCTTCTCAAATATGCATGAATCGCGTTTTGAAGGGGTGGCTCGAAACAGAGGATCGCAGTTGCAACCCCTGTTTCTCTCCCTCTCGCGATGCGCGGCGTAGTTTTCTCGCTGGCCATCCGCGCGGGAGGTGAGCTGCCGGAGCTACAGGAGATGCCGGAGATGCCAGCTGCATCGCCGGCCAGGAGGATGGTGGTCTTCATCTTCCCGAGCCGTGAAGTTGGTCTTCATCTGCCCGGTGCGGCGCTGTTGTGATTCATCTTCTATCTTCTTCGCAAGCCCTATGCACCCTTGACACCGCCCGCCTTCGAGAGCCCATTTGCACACCGACAATGCCGCTGCTCGCTGGTCTGCCCTCGCCATCGTGTTCCTCTGCTCAGCCATGATTAGGGCTGGGCAATTGCTGGTTCTGGAGGAGGATATGGGGTCGATCGCCGGAGGTGAGGGAGACAAACCCGAGTGCCATTTTTCTGCACAGCACCACCGGAGGAAGCTTGCTGCCGGAGAAGATGCCTCCGAAGATGGCTGCTGACTTTGATGATGTCTGCCAGAGAGAAGCATTGTCATTTTGTTTCGGCTGTGTGGGTGAAAGAAAGAGACATGTTTTCTTTTGTGGTGTCGACAACAACAGAGCTTGAGCTTGTGTCCTGTTTGTGTTGTTGACCACAAGAAACAAAGATCGATCTTTGGTTGCTTGTCGCGTGAAGAGAGAGCCGAGAGAAGAAGATACCTTGTTTTATTTCTTCTTCTCATAGTGATTTGTGAAATCGTTGTCGGTTTCATCATAACGCTTTGTTATCGAATTTTACCATAGCCGGAAGCTTATGAAGCGTTCCAAATATTATTCCATCATCATCGGAATAGTTCCGACCAATTTGTCCTAATCGGCGGTCAACGATTGACCACCGATAATCTACATCGGGAATACGATTCTCGATGATAGTTAGAAAGCCCCAGAATGATCGCAACACATGTTGTTGCGTGGTTTCCGGAATAAGGCTTTTCTCGATTCGATCGTCATCGATCATCGGCTAGTACCGAAGATGATGACGCGACTCGTGGCTTCCGAAGCCGTCCAGACGGGAGCTTGGAGTGGATCACCAATAGAGGCGAGACTCCGACGAGGATCGCTCGATTGATTCAACACCATTCAAACGTCATCTGCAAGGTATGCATAGAATAATCTTTTATTCTGCAAATTTTATTTGTGCACATAGGATAATTGTTATTCAGAAAATTTTAATTTTCTGCCATGTCTTATACACTTGTTATTACCTACTGTGCATGCGTGTATTGTTTAATAATTAGTTGTAATTATCTGTTATATTTCCGTTGTGCACGTTTACGAAACGTGTAGACACGCACATTGCACCTGGATGATCCCAATAATACCAGGGTGGGGCGAGATGATAGTACGCTAGGAAAACTTAGTTTAAGTAGTCGAGTAGGGTAAGGAGTACCCTATTTGATTTGCATAGCTGAGCAGAACTAACTAAAGTTACCTCGCCAAATCCTAAACTAGTTAGACCAAAGTTCTTTGCTTAGATTAACTAAGTGTATGATTTCTTAAATTATCTTTGTCTTAAAAGGTGGTCGTTGTTCTAATACCTAAGAAGGCTCCTATGCCTGACCACTGCCTAAAAGCTAAATATTGAAATATATACTTAATTAATTAACGATTAAATTTGAATCTAACTTAAAGTTAATCAAGTCTTAGAAAATCACACTTTCAATTAATTAAGATAAAATTTTTAAAAAAAATTATCTCACATAATCCATAAGATGAACTGTTTGATAACCAAGACATGGGCGAGATGGAGCTAGGTACCAAAAACTAATTAATTAAAACTTAACCAATTAATTAAAACTTAACCAATAATTAAACCTTAACTAAATTAATTTTAACTAAAACTAAATTAATTTCAACTAATTAATTTTAACTTAAACTAAAGTAATTTTAACTTAAACTAAAATAATTATAGCTTAAGCTAATTAACCGAAACTTAATATTATTAAAAATTAACCTAATTAATTAATTAGAACTTAAAGCCCCTAATTAATCCAATGCGTAAGCATGACCCAATGAAATTTGGGCGCCTAGATATAAATCCAAGTGCCCTGAACTGCTTCCCGAACACCGCCCACAACTTCATGTAGTCACCCATGATTTTTGGAATCCTGATGCCTAAAAAAATCAAAACATCCCGCACCGTGCAAAATTTAGGCACCCCGATTAAAATCCAGGCCCGGATCATCTTTATATACACACCCAGGCCCTGATTAAAATCCAGGCCTGGATCATCTTTATATACACACCCAAGACCTAATTCACAGTCACTCTAAAATTTCCTCCAAAAACTTCTCCGGCACTGCCGTCAAACTTTTTAGGTCGTCAAATCTCTAGTTTTTGATCTGATATGCCTAGGTAAGCCTTTAAACAATCTTCAAGTTCAATTAAGTAATTTTCTTTAGTTAAATTCTTAATTTATGCATTAGGATTAAGAGGAAGACCACTGAGGCTGGGACTTCTAGTACCCCTAGCACAGATTATAGATTCTCCACTAAGGAGCATAAGATTTGATTTATATCATTGACATTTGTACCATTGCATTCTAGATACTTATGTAGGACATTCATTTTTCTTACATTCATGTATACCTTCCATGGAGGTCGTAGAGCATTATAGCCTAGAGAGACTAATTTATTATACTAGCCTGATTAACATAGGTATGTGTATCGAGTTGTATAATAACCTAATTCAGATTGATGATCTGACCTACTCCACTAAAATTGAAGTAGGGACTTCATCCTATCTCCCACCGTCATTAGAGAGCACTTAAGACTTAGACATTCATCATGCCCATTTTTATGCTACCCTCCTAGGGATGGACTTTTTGATGATCCCTACTCACACATTACATTAGATGTCATGCATTTATACTTTTTTGGAGAGGAGAGGGTCGCTACAGTGACTCAATTTCCATCAGTCAGACTCAGAGTATAGGGCTATGTTCTGTATAGAGTCTTAGTGACTTGCATTCTACCCTTGACTACCAGGGATATCGCGATGATGCTTTCATACATTTCTTTTATATGCACTATATCATAGATTAGACATAGATATTAGTTTGCATATTTTTCATACCATCATTTTTTTCATCTAGCATCACAACTAGTAGGTGGGTTTATATGCCCTACTACCATATTTTGACCTCACTCCTAGCATTCTTTGGGTTTGACATCACCTCAAGTGAGGTCAAACCAATGAGTGAGTATGAAATGTTAGATATTAGGAACTTCTCCTTAGCTGGGGTCCATATAGATGAGGATGGGATCTTGTCCAAGAGATGGGGTAACTAGCCTTAACTAGAGCAGGCAGTCGAGGATGAGGAGGATAACATCGAATTAGCAGACCTCCTTCATATTCTTCCACCTCCACCTCCTATTACTCTAGAGCAGAGAGTGATCAGACTTGAGGAGTCGGTCACCAGTTTGCACAAGTTAGTTGCTACCTACTAACAGACTGTGACTAGCCAGTTTGAGAGCTTGACTGGCCAGTATGAGAGTCTGGGGGAGAGGAGTCAAGATAGACATGCTGAGATGATGGGCATGCTTAGATCTTGAGGCATGGGCCACCCACCTACACCTCCCCAGTAGGCTCCACTAGTTCTAGTTTTTTTATTATTGAGTTGTATTTTGACCTTAGTTAGTACTGTATTTTGACTCATTTCTAATTTAGTGCAATGACTTATCTTATCTTATTTCATTTTATTGCATCTTGTTGCTAAATTAGAAATGTGCTTGGTAGACTAAGGATTAAATTTTTTAAATTATTTTTCTATCATAATTTTTTTAAAATCTCATGATTTTCAAATCTACTATCACTTATATTTGCAAAAATTTTCAAAATTGCTTAGCTATTATTTTTTTAAAAAACTTAGTTTCAAAAAAATGTTTTCAATTTTTTATTACAAAATTAAAGATAAAATTTGGACTTAACCTAGGCACTCCCAGTAAAGATCATGCACCTATAGATTTAGGCTAACCACATCTCATAAAGCAAACTAGATATAACTTGCTTATGTATTGTGAAACTTAAAATGGTATGAGATGCATATGATAAAAATCTAGGTTTTTGATGCTTATGTTAGTGCATTAAAATAAATTTGGATTAAAAATAAGTACAAACATGGATCAGGTTAAGTGTTCCTGCATAGTAAAAGGTTAGCTGGAATGATACACTTAACTTGACTAACTTGGTCAAAACTGTTATCTTTTGATAATCAACTAATAGTAATAAGTTGGACATGTGACTAAAGGATAAATTTTTATGTCTAAGTATTTTTATATATATTACATAAATGACATGTTTGGACTCAAACCCATCTTCTAGCTTGATTAAAATTGAATTTACTATTTGTCAAATCTTTTTCAAAAACCCTTGAGAAATTTTTCAAAAACCCCTCAAGTTTTTTTATTATGTTAAAGGGGGAGAGAAAGTTCAAGTTAAAGTATAAGTTTTTAAAATGTTGTGAATTGCAAAAAGTTCAAAGTAAATTTTTTTTTGAATTGCTAAAAGTTTCCAAAATGTTTTTTGAAAAATGACTTTTTTCAAAATGGACTTGAAAAATGTTCAAAATTTAACAATCTTAGTCTTTTTTCAAGAAAATAAAAACTTTTACAAAATATTTTTAAAAATGTTTTCAAAAATTAAAGCATGACTTGGATGGTTCTTAGACCACTTGACAAAGCAAAGAGAACCATGTCAAGTTCAGAGGGAGAGAAAAAATTCTATTTTCAAAATTTTCTCTAAGTATACCTTAATTTTAGGGGGAGAATATTAAGTTAAGAGGGTGTCATATTTTTGAATTAGAATTTATTATGAACTTATTGTTATTAAAAGAAATTTATACTTAACTTGAAACATAAACATAGGTTGTCATAATAAAAAAGGAAGAGATTGTTGGTGCAGGGAGCACCAGATGATCGAACCTGAGATTTTGATAATGGCAAAAGAGTTCAAGTTAAGCTTGTAAAGTGGACTAATGAGCTGAACTAAGTGTGTAGGTAGCACAAGGAAAGTCCTAGTTATGGCTAGGCAAAGGAAAGCTCTGGTCTAAGGACTAGGGTAAGGAAGTCCTGGTTAGAGGACTGGGCAAGGAAGTCCTAGGCAAGGAAGATTAGGACTGAGCAAGGAAGTCTGAGCAGGAAGACTTGGCAGATCAGAGCACCAGATGGAAAAGTCTAGGTGGGTTTGAAGGACCGGATGTCTAGCAGTAGAAGTCTTGGGGCCGAGGATCAAGGCTGAGCAAAATCCAATGGTTTGGAGGACTGGATTGGCAAAAGGTAAATTCTCCCAATGGAGTGAGTGAGGATGCATTCTCGGGAAGGGAAATAGTAGGCGTTGGTCTGACCTAGGGTTATACTGAAAATCTAAAAGTCAAGATCAAATAGTTTGTCAAAACTGTCAATTTTCTATTTATATTTTATTTATGGACTAACTTGTGATGCAGAAAAGGAGGAACTAGAACTTTGAGTTTTGAGTGTCCTTATCTAGATCCAAGCGGTCCAAGGACTGAGCGTCTCAAAGGAACCAACGAAGTGGATTGGCAGAGCACTCGGATACCTCAGTCTCCAAGATCCGGGCCATTTCAGGCACCCGAATAAAGAGGTGGCAGAGTCTAGTTGGTCGGGACATCTCCTCCAACGCTCAAAGAGACTCCAGGCGCCTGAATAAGGATAAGGTATTGCAGAGTCAAAGTTGATCCAGGCAACCTCCACGTCAGCATCTAGGCGCCCGGAAGGGATACAAGCGCCCAGAAGATGCCGAGTCAGCGTCAGAAGTGGATCAATGGGATGACATGGAGGCGTCCAAAAGGACTTTCAAGCGCCCAGATTGTCCTTTATTAGCAGTTGTGAGGGGAAACCCTAGAACGATCAATTCATACGTTATATCGATAACTTCCTACGTGCGAACAACCCATCTAGTACGCTGTCGTAACACCGAGGAGCTGCACCGACATCTATGCCTCAGTTTTAACTATTTTCCTAGTCGGTAACATTTGTTATTTTTGCTTTTGTACTTAACCTTTTAGGACGGTAAAGTGTTTACCATTCCTAACATATTTTGTAAAGTGATAAACTCCTCGTAAGAGGGAGTTTTATAGTGGATTGTCCGTCGAAAATGATTAAGGATCATGAGTTTAGAGTAGCAGCCTATAGTTGTGAACCAAGTAAATAAAAGTGCTTTTCTTTTATTCTACTACGGTTATTATTTTTGCACTTTATTTTATGCACGATTTATCGAGCGAGTGAAAAAGTGATAAAGCGTTATTCACCCCCTCTAGCACTCTAACTCGATCCTACATTAAATTTAAAAATGATGATATAACATTTATCTGCATAAAAAATAAAGTATATGCATGTACATGGCAAGTATGCTTGAGTCAATCAAGGCAAATAATTTTTAATTTTTAATAATCTATCAAATCCTCAATTTAATGCATTTCATGTAGATCCACAAATTTGTTAACCCACTTCAACACATTTTGACTTTTACTACATTTTTATTTCAATTGGTAATATTATAATTAGTATCATAATTATAAGTATTTTATTATAATTAAATTTATAAATTTTAATCATGTTTATTTGAATTATTAATTTATTTTTTTGAATTATTAATTTATTATTATTAAATTATTAATTTGTTGTTCTTGAATTATTAATTTATGATTTATTGAATTATTAATTTATAAATTAAGTTATATTCCATAATTAAATAAAACTACATGATGGTTAATTAAATTTGAATTTTTAAAATTTATGTTTGACTTGTTAAAATTGATAGATAAATTTTCTTGAATTCTAAATTTTAATTTAGAATTTTTTGATTTAATTTTGAATTTTTAGAATTATTCATCATTTTGTAATTAAATGCTAAGCGATGATAATTAATTTTATTATTTAAATTCGGAATTTTAATAATTAAATTTGAATTAGTTTTTAAAAATTTATTATAATAATTTTTAAGATTAAATTTTGAGATTTTAGTGGTAAGATTATTAATTTTAAAATTTTTCTAGGTGGATTTTCATTTTATCTCATTATTTAAAATATTTTAATTATTTAATTCTAATTTATTGATTAAATTTAAATTATTAAATTTATTTTAATTATTATTACTTTTCATTTAGTTGGTTGAATTTTTAATTATTTTTATATTTATTAAATTAATTAAATTTAAAATTATTAATTTGTTATTATCTTGGTTGAATATGTTAAAAATTGATCTAATTTTTTATTTATTTAAATTATATATTAATTAATTTTATTATCAAAATTAATTAAATTATTAATATTAAAATTAGTCAGATTTAAATTAATTAAATTATTATTTAATTCAAAATTATTAATTTAATTATTTAAATTTAGTGAATTTTCTTTGTTGATAAGATGTAGATTTGCATTTTTCAAATTGATTAATTTATTTTTATTAATTAAAATTTTAAATTTATTTGACTTTTTTAAATTTATTAATTTTGAATATCTTTAATTATTTGAATTATTCAAATTAATTAAATTTATGAAATTAGATAATTTTTAAATTTTTAAATTTGAATTGGTCAAATTAATTAAGTTTTAATTTTTTAAATTTGAATTGATCAAATTAATTAATTTTGAATTTTGTAAATTTAAAAATTTTAAATTACTTAAATTTAAATTTCTATGGTTGATTTTTTTTTTTAAATTAATTAAATTTAATGTTTTTTAAGTTTGAATTTTTTTAAATTGCTTAAATTTTCTAAGGTTGAATTTTTTAAATTAATTAAATTTAAAAATTTTAAATTAAATAGATTTATCAAATTTATTATTTTAGAATTTTTTAAATTATTTAAATTTGAATTAGCCAAATTAGGTAATTTTGAATTGGTCACATTTGTTAAATTTAAATTATCTAATTTTTTGACATAAGTAAATCTAGCATGTAAAACTTTATGGGTATTTTTGTAAATTAAAATATTTATCGAAATCGCAATCCCTAATTATGATTTTGCCTCTTTTGTCTTCTTCTCTGGGCACCGAGTCTTGTACTGTCAATGTTTCTTGCACTTGAAGCACGTAATGTGCTCTTTGGATTGTCGAGCTCCTGTCATTGGTTTCTCCTTTGCCGCTAATGGTGTCATTCGAGTCTTACGAGTAGGACACTAATTTTTATAGTGCCCTCTCGCCCTGCACTTAAAATAGATTATATAAAATTTAAAACAAACACTAAAATTATTACCTTGCTCCTTCATCTTTGCCTTTTTGCTCCCGTGGTGGTTAGTCCTATCAAGAGTAGGCCTGCTCTGATACCAATTGTAAAATCGATGTGTACTAGAGGGGGTGAATAACGCTCGTTTGTTTGTTTGACTTTACTCTTACACAAAAATTGACGGTGGAACTAGTAATAAAAAGCACAAGACACGTAGATTATTTACTTGGTTCCTAACCACCCAGGGTTAGTACGTCCAAGGCCTATACACAAAAAGGCATCCACCCACCAATGGTATCCTTTCCGAAATATTTTTGAAGGTAGAGAAACTCATCTTACAGTCCAACCAAATAATAATAATGAAAGTACAATTAAAAAAACTAAATAAAAATCAAACTCTCGTATAGTCGATCTAGAAACCCTTGAGTGGGACACACCCTTCCTGGAGCTTCCCCAGTCGCAGAGTAGATTATCGTTCGCTTTCAGCAACATTGCAGGATGAAGAATGGTAGAAATTAGGGTTGTTCCTTGGTGCTGGGCATAGAGGCTATATAAAGACATTTTCGAGCGCTCGGCTCCCTTTTTGGGCACCCTGAACTGATCCGATCCAATTCTATCGATCTTTATTAATGCCAATTCCACTTGATCCGGGCACTTGGATTATATAGGGGCACCTAGAATAGATCCAAGTGCCTGGATCTACCCTAGTCTAGGCACCTAGACCTCACTAGCCAACTCGACTACTCTGGGCACCTAGATCCAATAGGGGCGCCCAAACCAGTCAACTAGGTTTGACTTGGGTTGACTTTCAAATTTGGTTCGACTGCTTCTTTTTTGCTTCTCTTATGCTTCCTAAGTCTTGCTTCCAGCTCCTA
>NC_133863.1:20087990-20113413 GCF_044706935.1 Curcuma longa
ACAATCCTCAACCATTCCATTTCCTTTTGAGTCTAGACAACTATCTTAGTGACGTCACTGTAGCTAATACACAGTCTCTGTGGTTTGATATCTTTTTATTACTTGATGACAACCGTATACTTGCGGTTCACATCAACTAGTGCTCCATGCACCAACAAACTTGACTCAAGTTAAATCGACCCAAGATGGGTAGACCAATCCAAAGGAGCATTGACCGATCGAGTTTGGTTGATCAATTTTGGGTCTAGACTCGGATCAATGATGTGGCAAGGATCGATGGACCAATCCTAATGATTGGTAGACTAATAAACTCAACAAGATTGCAGACCACGATAAACTCGATCATAGAGATCAAGATTAGTAGATTGATCAAGGCTGACCGATAGATCGATATGGGTCTATAAAAGAAGGCCTCGGGAACAGAGCTCAATGCCAATCTAATCTTTTCTTCATCTCTGTGTTTGAAGAAAAGCAATAGTGCTCAATGTTCGGCGACCGGGAATGTTCCAGGAAGGGTGCATGGTGCTCATGTCTTCCATATCATCTTTAAGAGTTTGCTTGTATTTAATTTACAAATTATCCTTCATTTTATATTTTATGTTCTTGTACTTAAAACTGTAAGAGGTTTCTCTGCTTCCGAAAAGGAGATACATTAGTGGACGAACACCTCCTGTACATAGATCTTGGGCTAACAATCCTAGGGGTTGTGAATCAAGTAAAAAACCCTAATGTTATGTTTGTGTTATATTATATCTATATTTCCACTACTACTAATCTTGATAGAATGAACACGACAAAGTTAATAAAAGTGCATGATTGATATTCACCTCCTCTATCAATTTCCACCGGTCCTACAATTGTATTAGAGCCTGGAGGACTCTCGATTAGACTAACTACCAAGGGAGCACATAGACTAGGGACTGAGGGGGAGAAAAGGTATGGAAGTCAATTTAATTTTTAAGTTTCACATTATTTATTTTAAATGCAAAGAGAAAGAGCACTACAAAAATAAGTATCATATTCATAAGATTCAGACGCTATAACTAACAACAAAGGAGGAATTGATGCAAAGAGCTTAGAAGAACAAAGAGATTCTGACACTATAATAACTAGTGTCCGTAGAAAAGAAGAAGAAAAATTCAATAGAATTAGGGGTTACGAAAAAGATTAGTAATATTATTTACAAAAATACCCTATTAATTCACATGATAAACTAAATCTTTTATATTATTACAACAAATTAAAAAATTATTTGCATAATAATTTAGATAATTAAAAATTAAATTTAATTAATAAAAATACTAATTGGAAAATTTCAATCGATAATCAAAATTAAATTAAATTAATAAAAATACTAATTTGAAAATTTTAAATCTAGTTAATTTAGATAATTAAAAAAATTAAATTTGATTAATAAAAATACTAATTTGAAAAAAAAATTCAAATCTAGTTAATTTAGATAATTTGAAATTAAATTTAATTAATAAAAATACTAATTTGAAATTTTCAAATCTAAATAATTCAGATCATCCAAATTTAATGAATTCAAATATTATTAATAATTCTAATTTAATAAATATGAATAAAAAATTAATTATTTTAATCAAGTCAATCCAGTTATTAATCAAAACTTTGATAATATCTATGATTTATTCAATTATGATAAAGTTAATTTGAATAATTCTAATTTAATTAACCAACAATTAATTGCTAATTCATTAAATCAAGATAAAATTAATTTAATTAATTATCAAAATAATTATCAATATAAATCTAATATAAACTATTCAAATTTAATTAAATTTAATTAAATTAAATAATTTATTTTAATAATAAATTAATTAATCAAGATAATCTTAAAAATAATTTTATTAATTCAAATGAAAAGATAAACCCAATTTCAAATTTAATAATATAAATTCTAATCATAAAAATTCAAAATATAATTATTTAAATCTTAATAAGATAAAGTCTATATTTAATAATTCAATCACTAAAAATTCAAAAATAAATCTTAAAAATTTAAAATATAATTATTCAAATGTTAACAAGATAACTCCTAAACTTAATAATTTAAATCTTAAAAAATAAAAATTAAATCTAAAAATTTCAAAAAATAAAACTTCAAAATTTTTTTTTGAAAAATGGTTCATATAAAGATAAAATAAAAAAGAGGTTAGACATGTACAATCAAAAGATCAGCATCATAGCCTAGACAACACTAGCCGTTAGGCACACACATATGACCCATCACACAAGAAACTGCATCAAACTCAAGACACCACCAACACCAAGACACCATAGTCTCACATGTCCCCACATCACAACACTTACATGTCCATTTATAGGTCATACAAAGCACCACAAACCACAAAACCAATCTCATCTCAGGAATAGAGCCACCAACAACTTGGATACTACCGTGGCTTGAGATTTACAAACTGATACACATGGACCTGCACCTTGCGAAAAATCCAATCAAAATTTGAGATAATGCCTTGATAACAGCTTCGATTACGTGCCTCTCATACATAGTATATCAAGCTAGAGATGCCGAGATAGCACGTCTTGGTTTTTCGTCGCCCATTCTTGTAATTTCGTCTAAGAACCTGCTGCATCTCGTCAAAAGAAGTAAAATTTTATCCAATACCAAGCCAATGCTTGACTTTGCCCCATACCTCACAAACATGCATGGGGACATTCAAAAAACAAGTGGTGGTTGGTTTCTTCATCCTAAACTTCAAATCTTAACCAGATAAATCCTAAACATAATAATTCAAACATTAAAATTCAAAATTAAATCTTAAAAATTAATATAATAAATTTTTAAATCTTAAAAATACTAATTCAAATTTAAATACTAAAATTCTAATTTTAAATCATAAAATTTATAAAACTAATTATAATAAAGTAGCCTTTAATTACGAAACAACTAATCAAGAAAGATCAAAATTAAATCCAAATAATTTGAAATTAAATTGGAAAATTTTAAAATTAAATACCAAAATTGAAGACAATAAATTTACAAACTTTAACCAGTCAAATCTAAATTTAAAAAAAATAAGAAATTAAAATTCATAAACCAAGTTATAGTAGGATACCTTATAATTATGTAACTAATTATTAAAATTATACCCAATGAAATAATAAAATTAATAAAAGTCAAAATATGGCAAAGTGTGTTGATACATTTGCTGATTAACACAAAATATATCAAATTGAGAAATCAATACATTATTAGAAATCAATTACTAATTATTTGACTTATTTGACACATGCATACTTGTCATACAAATGATGTGCTCAATTATTTATGCATACATATGACATGTTAAATATGATAGTTGTTTATTCCAGATGCAATCAAAGGATGTTGGGCGTCTGGGCTGGCCGCTGCGTGCACTTCCCGATTTACCCTGGTGGCCGGTAGGAAAATTTCGTGGGGCCGGGCCGATCACCCGCAGAGGTAGTCAATGGGGCTAACTGGGATATATCATTTTTTTATGATATTTTTTTATTCCATCTTAACTTAGAACAGTTAGATAGGAAAAATATGGTTTAACACTTGATAACATAGTATCATGATGCAACAAGATGATAGTACGTTAAGGAGAATTAGTTTAAGTGTGTCCGGATTGGATAAGGAGTATCATACTCGGTGCACTCAGCTAAGAGGAACTGATTGAACAAACCTCTCCACATCCTAAACTAATTACACTAGAATTTTTTTAATAAGTTGATTTAGTGTATAATTTCTTAAACTGACTTTGTTTAATGAAGTGGTAGTTCATCCGATTAAGAAGGCCCCTATGCCTCATGACTACCTGGAAGCTAAGTCTAGAAATGTTCATTTAATTGACTGAAGGCTAAACTTATATTTAATCCAAGGTCAAACAACCTTCCCAAATTCAAACTTAACCTTAATCAAGTAAAACTAAAAAAATTATTTCACATGAACTCATAAGGCTATGATGTACTGAGACACATAGAACTGATAAGATGTTAGGTTAATCAATTAAAAATATTTTTTAAAAAGTTTTCAAAATATATAAATAATAAAAATAATTTCTTAAAGTTATTTTTGAAAAATTGATGTTTACTTGAAATTCATGTTTAATTAAATGTCATTATATATATTTTTCAAAAATTTATATATCTTTGATAATCTTGATTGGTTGGCTGACACTTAGATTCAAAATTCCTAAGTCAACACTAAACTTCTAGGCCTTTAAGATATATAGGTAGATGGTTAACAAAAATGTCCTAAGGGTATGTCTAGTTAAAGGAGAGGTCTTTTTTTAAAGATCAAAATTTAAAAAGGACTTTTCAAAAAATTATTTGAAAAAGAGTTTGAAAAAGGTTTTAGAAAACTTTGAAAATTATGCTAAAAATTCTTTTTAAAATGTGCTTTAAAAATTAGTTTTAAAAATTATTTTGAAAAAGTTTTTTTTTGAAAATCTTTGGATATTACTTTGGAAAAGTATTTTTAAATTATTACTCTTTATCTTAAAAAATTTTGAAAATCAAGTTTTAAAAATATAAAACCTTGAACAATGTTAGAATTTTTTTTAAAAAAATTTTGAAAGGTTTTTAAAAAGAAATTTGATTAAATACTATGGTCTTTCAAGAAAGGATAGAAGGTAAAGTTTTGATCATAGGAAAACTATTAAAATTGTTGGTACAAAGCTTAAGGTAGACCTTAGGTAAAATTTCTTTTGATGTATAATAAAGGGGGAGAAGAGAGCTTAAGTTACCCTTAAGACCCAAGCCTAACTTAAGAGTATTGTCAAATATCAAAAAGGGAGAGATTGTTGGTGCAATTAGCCTCCAAAGTTTCGATGTTTGACAATATACCTATATCTAATCAAGTTTGACCAAGGGTTGATCTAAACAAGATTTAATATTTAGAAATGAGCTAAGTCTAGTCAGGTAAAGGTTGACCTAATGTCTAACAAAGTTAAAGTTTAGTTAAGTAAAGGTTGACTAGATGACTAGCAAAGATAAATCTAGTCAGGTCAAAGGTTGACCATATAATTAGCAAGGAAAACTCCAAGCAGGTCAAGTGT
Organism: Curcuma longa; assembly: GCF_044706935.1. Classification (NCBI taxonomy): domain Eukaryota; kingdom Viridiplantae; phylum Streptophyta; class Magnoliopsida; order Zingiberales; family Zingiberaceae; genus Curcuma; species Curcuma longa. The sequence continues at coordinate 20,093,057 of NC_133863.1, forward strand.
GACCCAGATGCTTGGCAAGGAAAAAACCTAGCAAGTTAAAAAAGAATCGAATGTTAGCAAGGGAAAGTCAAGATAGGTCAAGGTGACTAGATGTCTTGTAAGGATGAGAAGTGACTAGCAAGTCTAAGCAGGTCAAGGTGATCAGATGCTTGGCAAAGGAAAAATCCTAAGAGAGTGAACCTTAGGTGGTGAGACAAGTCTAGTAGGTTAGGTAGACTTACATGATTAGGTTTGTGAATCCTAGGGGAGTGAACCCTAGGTGGTGAAAGTCTTGGATGAGTAAACTCTAGGCAAGAGATAAACCTAGTTGATCAAACTTACATGATAAGATTTAGGTAAGCCTAATCGGTCATGTAAACTTATAGGATTAGACTAGGTTGCTTATTTGTACTTGTATGCATGTCTTGTAGGAACCTAGAGTTGGAAACAAGACTAAGGAAGCAAACAAATGCAAATCAAACATAGCCAAACTCCAAAGGGAACTAGACTAAACTCGAGTCAAACTAAATCTAAGCTGGTTCGATAGACCGATCGGGTTCAATTGATCAGGTTTGGGTCTAAACTCAGATTGATGATGTGGCAAGGATTGGTAGACTGATCCCAAGGATCGGTAGAATGATAAACTCGATGAGATCGTAGATCACGATGAACTCGATCGTAGGGATCAAGTTTGCCCAAGATCAGTAGACCGATCAAGGCTGATCGGTAAACCAATCCGGTCTATAAAAGAAGGCATTGGGAACAGAGCTCAACATCAATCCAATATTTTGTTCATCTTTATTCTCGAAGGAAAGCAACAACACTCAAAGTTCTACGATCGGATAAGTTCCAAGAAGGGTGTGTGACAGTTAGGGCGTCTGCATCGACTCAAAGAGTTTGTTTGTATTTAATTTATAAGTTGTACTTTATTTTATATTCTTTGTGCTTGTACTTAAAACTATAAGAGGCTTCTCCACTTCTGGAAATTTTTCTGAAAGGAGATATGCTAGTGGACAAGCGTCTCCCATACATAGACATTTGACTAGAAACCTTGGAGTTGTGAATCAAGTAAAAAATCTTAGTGTTGTGTTTTTGTTTTATTATATCTATATTTCCACTACTACTAACCCTGATAGACCAAACACGATAAAGTTAAGAAAAGAGAACGATCAATATTCACCCCTATCGATTATCATCGATCCTACATAGCTCACAATTACCTTAATTAGCAACGTAATATGTCTTCCTTTAAACCGACATATTATGTGAATGATTTAACCAAATTTATCCCTTAGATGTGAGTTATCTAAGAAACATATATCTAGCCTAAGTAATTTTTTTGGATCAATTAGTTTTAGCATAGATATATATCTATTAACATAAAACACACTAAATCTACTTAATAGTTTTCACTTTGGTGATATTATTAGTTCAATTTAGTCACATATGGGTAAATAAACTTAATAAAATCATAGGAAACCAAATCGAACAGAAATAATCAACTGATCCCTAATAATAGTTGATTGATAACCTAACATTGGATTGATATAGAGCACTATCAATTGATAAGACTACTATTCTCGACTTAATCACAATCAATCGATTGTTGTACTCGACTATTGTTAATAGTCGAATGAATGAATTGACTTAAAAACCTTCAGTGCTCAACTTTGGACACAGTAGTCAATTGATGTTATATGATAGTCGATTGATACAATCAATCGAGTGCTCTAATCAATTACAAAACCTTTTATGCCCAACCCTAAGACCACCAGTCGATTGATGGACGTAGTCATGCACCAATTGATCCAAAATCAAACAACTTAATTTGGACATGACATTCGATTGGTGATGTAATATCCTAGAAATTTTTAGGGTTAGAAATTACCCAGTAAAGTCTAAATATTTAATTGGATCGGTTTAAGTGGATTCATGATGGATGAGAGTTTTGTCAAACCAGACGCGATGAGAAAATTCGTCTTGCAGAGACGAATCAAACAAAACTTGTTTCAACCAAATTTGAGGTTGTTTAGTTAGTGAACCAAACTGAACCAAGTTAATTTGGTTTGTACTGGGAGAGGTTTTGACAAAATAAACTAGACGAAAAGGTTCGTCTCGCGAAGACGAATCCATCGAAACTGGTTTGGGTTAAATCCGAGGTCGTTTGATTAGTGAACCAAGCAAACCAAAGTCGAACCCGGTTCGCTACAGTAACCGGTTCAATTATTTTAATAAACCTTAGGGTTTAATTGGGTTTAGCCAAATCGGGCTAGATTACTGTGCAATCCCTATTAAAACAGCATCGTAGCCCTCTTATTCCCTCACGAACCCGAGGCCGTAGCCCTCTTCCCTTTCCTCGCGCCTTCTTCCGCCTCTCTTCTTCTTCTCCTCTACTGCCTTGCCACCGCCGCACCTCTGCCCTTCGCTACCGACACCACTCGCCGCCGTCGTGTGGAAAGACCAACAGCGACGTCGTTCCCTGCTCGATTCCGCCGGCTCGAAGAAGCCCTACCGCCGACCACGGTAAATAGTAATGGTTATTGAGTAGTTAAATTGATTTAGGGCTTAAACAAATGGTATGTGATTAAGATAATCAAACTAGTTTAATTGGATTGGTAATCAGTTTAACAGTTAATAATTGGTAGTTAATTCCTTTAATTAGTTCATTGATTGATTAGCTTAGTAAACCCTTCATTAAGTTGAATGATTTATGAGTAGTTAATTGATCAAATTAATAGTTAGGGTTAATCTGTGTATTTGATAATTAGATAGGTTTATTAATTGAGTATTTAATTTGAGGGATTAATTGAAGTCTTAATCAGATTAATAGATGATGAAAATGCAATTAAAGAGGGATGTGAAGAATGTGTTTTGGTTAGAGTTGTTTGGATGGGTTATTGGATCTCAATTAGTCCTTAGCATGATTCAAATTAACAAGTGTTAATCAAATTTAAGTAGGTGAAATGATTGATGTCAAATTAATTGAGATACAGTGGTAAACCAAAAAGAATAGTAGGGTTAATTGAGTTATAACACCTTAAAATCCATTAGGATTTTTGGATAGACCTTTACATAATAGTATGCTTAGCAGTATTGTAATTGTAAATTTCAGGACTTTGATTGATACGGAGAGATTGTTATTGTGACGATTCGTCAATCAGGTGGGTGATTTACTGTATTTGGTCAATACAGTTCCTTTCTATTTACAGTGCATGTTTTTATTCTCTATTGTCGTTGCTTAGTTCTGGATCACTTTCCTATTCTTAAATGTGAATTTGACTCTTATAATACTCATGTTCATATCATGCTTGACCTTATTTTCGTTGACCTTGGATTAATATTCTTGGTTGTGCTTCTACTCTGGATATGACATTTGTGATCATTATTGTTATAGTTCTTTCCTTATGATACTTGAGATCATTATGACCTATACCTACACTTATTGATTAACCTGGTAAGTGCTAATGACTATGAAATAAACATCTCACCATGACGCCTGATAACGATTGTAAATCCCAATGATGTGGGTCTATCGTGTCTATAGTTGGCCTTTAGTAGTATATTGATATAGGTGGTTATGACCCCTACTTCCATCATATTGATGGCGACTGTATGGCAGTGTACGCAGTCGATGGCTGTATAACAGTGTACGCAGCCAAGTCGATGTTCTGATCCCGACACCGGTTAGGGGTGGTACTCGGAGAGTATTAGCGGACAGATATCGACCATAGGATATGGGATCACCGGACGCAGACTGATCCCTCGATTTTGATCACCGGACTACTTTGTTGTAGGGCGCGGAGTACTGATCCCCCGATGCCAGCCATACCCAGTCTCAGATGCTTGCACGAGTGTTGTAGCGTGTGGGGTAGTTGCATCATGCATATGCATATCTTGTGCATGTTATATATATGTATTGGACTGCATTGATCTTGCATTTTGGTTGTTTATTGTTTGATTCTTGATTGTTGCATTCTGTTTGACATATCATTCATATGATGCATTACATGAGACTATTCTAGTTGCTTACTACCTGCAGAGTTATTTCTGATATTTTGCTGAGATTTGGTATGTATCTTTATCATCTTTATTTATTTGTCATGTACTATCTTTCTATATTACCCACTGAGTATTTTGTACTCACCCCTTTGGACCCTGAGGTTTTTCTGTCTTCCCAGGTACCAGGTAGGAGCTTACAGATGATGCCAGGGATCTGCCAGCTGCACCATCTCACATCAGAAGAATTGGTAGATTTAAGTTATTCATTTTAGTGGTAGTTCGATATGGTTGTATTAGCATTCATTACATTCGGTATGGTTGTAGACAAATTATATACACTGATGTAGTTTGGTCGTATTTTTCCATTGCATGAATGTTCATCTCATGTGGATTTTCGTATTTACGGATTTTGACTTCCTCGTGATTTCATAAGTTGTACTTGTCATATTTCCGCTTACGCATTCTGGTTTTTAGTACATGTGTTGTGTTGATTGCATGTGGCCGTGTGGGCCTTATAGGTAGAGTTCATTAACTGTTATGTTTACTTGTGTGGGTATGATCGGACGTGTAGTCCATATGTTCGACCGCATGTGGCCGAGTATATTCATGTTTGTATTCAGGGAATTGTCAGTGATACTGGGGAGCACTACAACAAAAATGACTTTCCGCAGCGCGTCATCCGCAGCGCACATCATAGGCGTGCCGTTAATAGTTGCTTTGACGGCTCGCCCAATAAAATGCGCTGCGGATAATATCATATTTTTATCAATCGTAACGTGCAACAATAATACGCTGTTAAAAATACTTTTAACAGCGCACATTATGCGCTGTTAAAATAATTTAACAGCGCACATTATGTAGAATCATTAAGCTTGCTCCTAAAGTTAATAAGAGCACTCTTGATTCTATCATTCGCGAGCCGGATAGCACAGCGGCTATGTCACCGATATTTGTCTATCTGGACTATTGTTTCGATAGCATAATATCGATGTACATGCCGTGGATAAAGGACATGTTGTTAGAGAAGGGTATTAGATGGGTTCCAACCTGGAAGTCATTGCCCAACGATGATCGTAGGTTAAATTTCTTTCCTAGATCAGAAGGGAATGTATTTTGATCTTTGAGGTATGAAATGACGGCTTTTGCCAAAAGCATACTTCAATTGCATGTGTACACCCCGTGGGGATTTTTGACTGGACGATCAGGATCGTTATGGCGCTCTGGCAAACTCAAGCCTCTTTGTTATGAGCAAAATAATCGACTCCTGATGGATCATCTCCAAAAATTCTATATACATGATTACAAAGTTTTCATGCCGTTTTTATAAAATTATGGTGATCGATCCTTCCACAGGCACAAGAGGCTTAGAGAGATCTACCTCCACACAGATCCTGGCAAATTTTCCACGAGTAGCCAGATGTGTATTAGCATCAATACGCAGTGGATTCCCAATTGCCTTGCCAATTTTAATTAGAACATCAGCATTGAAATACTCTATCGGGAGTTCAGGCAGCCTTACCCATACTGCAAACATTCCAAATGTAGCACATGAAGGCTTTTTTTTGGGTTTCCTTCTTTGAACTAGTATGTAGTGGCCAAGAATTCGCCATGGACCTCCAGTCAAGACCTTAATCATGTCCATTTTATTGACAAACTTTACCACATAGAATCCCAACCCTAAGTCAATGAACTCTATTTCATCATCGGGTAACCAGAGCTTAAGCATTATGCGCTGTTAAAAGTATTTTTGACAGCGCGCATAATGTGCGCTGTTAAAAATGTATATTGACAGCGTACAATGTCCGCTGTTAAAAATTTATAAATTATAACAGCGTATATAATATGCTTTCATAATTATATTAATTTTATTTTATTTAAAAATTATTTTAAATTACTTTTATGTACGGCAAATAGGGTTTGGTCGGTGAATAGGTTCGGCGTCCTTCGTTGTTCGTTCTTCTTTTCCTCCCGAACCCAAGCCGAAGAGAAGCGGTCTTCGGATCCTTAAAGCGCCGCCATGTACATCTCCTTCCCCGATCCTGTGCTCGTCGCGCCCCGCTCCACTACCGCGATTCCTGTAAAACCCGGTGCCACTTCTCCTCTCCCTTCCTTGCTAGCCGCATGCGCCCCTTCTACCCTAAACCCCCCGCCGCCGCCTCCTCTCCTCCCCTTCCCTCGCAAGCCACGAGTTCTCCCCTCAAGTCGTCGCCTCCTCTGTTCCCTCCTAGCCGTCACCATCGCGTCCCGCCGGCAACCGAAGTTCTCCACCGCCAGCTGCCGCACGCCACCTCCACCTCCGACCTGAAGACGTGACGCCGCCGCCGCTTGAAGATCAACAGCTTTGCTGCCGCTCGATTGTCGCTACACAGCCGCCATTGTCGCCTCTTTTGCCACAAGTCCGCCGCCGCCGCCCCTCCCCTTCCTTGCCAAGCCCCAATTGCCCCATGGTTCGCCTCCTACTCCTCTTGGTGTTGGCCCGGGGGAAACCCTTGCTCACCGCCGCATGCAGAAGACTCACGGCCGCCGCCTCCTTCGCCAGCGAGCAAACCAGATAAGTTGATTAGGTTTTGTTTTTCTTCTTGTTTTCTGTTGGGACTTTTGGGATCGATTAAGATTAGTCTGATATTGACAATCCCCCGCCGCCGCCTCCTCTATTTCAGTTAATTATAACAATCACAGATTTTATTCTGATATTGAAGATGGTCTACTCCATCTTTGAGTTACAGCAGACAGGGAGCTTCTCTTTTTATTTTTACTATATCCTAGAGTCATGGTAGACATGGAGCTTGTAATAAGTTTTTCTTAATATTTAAGGGCATCAATCTTCTTGATTTGCAGGTGAAGGAAAGCAAGCAGCTTGTTAAGTGTTTTCTGAATTACTTGAGGCATGATAAATCTGAAGTTGGTGTGCTCTTTGATATGCTGTCAATCTTCTTATTCCGAACTCGCATTGATTATATCTTTTTGAAGGAGTTTTATATAATTGAGGTAAGCAAATTCGTCTGTCTATCTTGTATGCCATAGAGGATTAGTAGTGACAGCAAAAGTTGCTGATAAGTTTCTCACAGAATTGTATATATAAAGGTCTCCATCATTACCTTTGGTTCTTGTATTGTCCTGTATGTTGGTTATCAGCATGATAATTTGAAATCATAGTTTAAAGTGATATCATATCCTCTACTCCACAGGTCAATGAAGCAAATGCAGTCTCTCAACGAGATGAAACTTTAACACAAAATGTTTCTGGAGTTTCAGTTGAAGAGTCTATTCCTTCAAACTCACCGAAGGAAGAGAATAGGCTGCACAAAAATGACTTCCTTTGAGCCGTGTGGTTTGTGTCTTATAAATCTCCTTCCAATAAGCTAGTCCTTTCTATAGAATTGACTTCTTTTTTTTTGTTTCTTTCCAGGAAATGATTCTCACTTACCTAATTCTGCCGATGCTGAATTAGAGTTACATCAGAACCCACATGACCTATTGACAGAATATGCCATGGATAACCACAGAAATGAGTTATTGGTCGATCCATGCCAGAAAGACACAGAAAAGAATCAGATGAATTGCTCTGCAAGCTCCGAGTTCCCTGAACCTGAAAAAATGCTCTTAGCACCAACTGTGGAAGGTGTTGTTGGATGATACAACAGTCTTACATGCTGAGTATGTTTTCTTTACATTTCTTTCTGTATTTTCATATCTGACTTCCCATAAATCCCTGATCATGCTAAGGTAATTTTTAACCAAATTTTCTAAAAAATTTGCATCAAATGACCAAATTTTGTTTTGATTACTTGCATGAAATTTTCAAAAGGATCAGAATAGCAAGAAATGGTACTAAGATATTATTAGCCATATCTTTTCAAGTTAGTCTGATTTGGCATGGATAGTGTAATTGCAGGAACAACAAGAAACTACTTGGTCAAGTTAGAGCATTTGATCGCCACTGCAACATGGTCCTCGAAAATGTTAGGGAGATGTGGATCGAGGTATTGCAACTTTACAAATGCATACAATTCATCATCTCTTTTCATGCATGGCTCCTTATGGTTTTTACCCTGATCACAGATACCCAAGACGGGCAAGGGGAAGAAGAAAGCTCTTCCAGTCAACAAGGATAGATTCATCAGCAAGATGTTCCTTCGTAGAGATTTTGTATTTTCGCAGAGATTCATCAACAAGGATAGATTCATCAGCAAGAAAGCTCTTCCAGTCAACAAGTATATATGTGCTAAGTATCAGCACATATATACACATAACCTCATGTATTTTATGTTTTTCTTTATGTTCAAGATAACAAAGTCTTGTAAGCTTATCAAAACAGATGTCAATGTTATATATAATTGTTGGATTATAAATGTGTAATTTTATATGGTATTTGTGTGTGGTATTTATGTTATTAATTATTTGAGTTTTGAGTTTATAATTGTGATTTGAATGGTTTAATTATTTTATTTTATCCACAGCGCACATTGCGCGCTACGATTGATCACATCCGCAGCGTACATTGCGCGCTGTGGAAGCTCACATTCGCAGCGCGCAATGCACGCCACGGATGATCACATCCGCGGCGCGCATTGCGTGCTGCGGAAGCTCACATCCGCAGCGCGCATTGTGCGCTGCGGATGCGATCATCCGCGGCGTGCATTGCGCGCTGCGGATGCCTAACGACTTTTAACAGCTTGCAACTGTGCAGCGTGCGATGTGCGCTGCGGATAGCATATTTGCGCGCTGCGGAAAGTCATTTTTGTTGTAGTGGAGGTGCTGTCGAAATTTTTCGGACGGCTATCTCTCGGGTCGTGACAATTTAATGGTATCAGAGCAGTTCGGTTCATTGGGATTTGACATGTAAACTTTATCTGATACCAATTTAGTGGTATCAGAGCGTTTCGATTCTTTCAGGATTTGTCGTATTTTTATTGCATTTGGAATCTATCTGATACCAATTTAGTGGTATCAGAGTGGCGCAGCGAAAGCGTGGTGAACCCATAACCCACGCTTCCGTGCTTAGGTTCATTTCTTTTGGCATTTCGTGGCATTCGTGACTTTATGCTGGATTTACCGTTGGATTTAGTGCATAACTGTAGTCTTTCAGAAGTAGCATTTCATTGTAGGTTTATTAGGTTGTGTTTAGGTTTAGAATTTTCATTGCATTAGTCTGAACTTAGGTCTAGTTTGGTTCGGATTTGTCTTTGTATCGTGTAACCGAAAGGTTGTGAGATGGATATGGCATGGCAAAGATCTCCAGGCGATTATCTGTAAGTATTTTGGTATATTTCTTTAGTTTGTTAGAATTTATACTGGTTTTATAACAGATACAACATATTATGGCCCCTACACCCCGAGGACGTGGTCGACCGCCGAGACAACCTGCTAGGTCCGAGGAGCCGGATATTATCGAGGAAGAGAGGGAATTACAAGATCAAGACCGTGATGCCCCTACTGGAGAGCAGAGTCCTCAGGCTCAGAGGATTCCTCCCGTTATGCCTACATCTGCTTCGACTGACAAAAGCCGTATCATGACCTTGGCCAAGACGGCCAAGGAACGCTTCACTCTCTTTCACGGAGGAGATGATCCGTGGAAGGCTCGATCGTGGATGGAGAACTTACTAGATACCTATGACTATATGGATTGTACGGACGCAGAGAAGGTCGGATTGGCTACTTATCATCTACGAGATGAGGCTCTTACTTGGTGGAAGACACAGAAGATCGTATTGGGAGAGCGGGGAGTGACATGGACCTCTTTCAGAGAGGCATTCAAGAGAGAATTTTTCCCCGCAACTTTTCGCAAGGCACGCCGACAGGAGTTCTTGAGTCTGAAGCAAGGAGAGAGATCAGTTACGGAATATAACTCGGAATTTAAGAAACTTTCAGAGTTTTGTCCCCAACTGGTGGCGCAGGACGAGGATCGGATGGACCAGTTTATGCAGGGCCTCGCTGCATACATTCGAGACAGGATGTCAGGGTCTTCTATCAGCTCGTACAGAGAGGCCTTAGATCGGGCTCTAGCCATCGAATTAACTCGGCAGCAAATATCTAGAGAGAAAGAGAAAGAGGTTGGAAAGCCGAATGCACAAGGTAAGACGAAGAGTCAGGACTCCCAGCCGACTGCTCAGAAGCGACAGAGGATTGAACAGCCGTCTAGAGGACAGTCCCGTAGTACTTCATATTCGGGCCAGAGAGATCAGAATAGGAAGTGTAATCGCTGCGGATCACGTAGTCATATGATAGGTGATTGCCCACTGGATCAGTCTATCTGCTTTCTATTGTAAACTTCCGGGACATACGGTCAGGGATTGTACTCTGAAGGCTCAGTTGGAGTCTACTGGTGCACCTTCGGGAGGACATCCTACACAGCAGCGATCTCAGAGGACGCAGAGGCCCGGTGCACAGCAGCAGCAGCGACCCCTACCACCCCAGCCACAGATGTATATGCTTCAGGGGAGAGATCATGCAGCTCCACCTACCGCTTTACAAGTATTCTACTAGTCCAGAGACATGTTATTCTACACAGCCGTACGTACCAGTCGTACCTCAAGCATATATGCAACCTGCGCAGCAGCCCCAACTTCCAGCTCCTCAGAGTCAGTTTTCGACAGAATGGAGGCCTTCTACTTCTCAGCCTATTGCACCGTCGTCCAGCATAGAGGTTGGACGCGTCTATACTACCACTCATGAGGAGGCGCAGCGGACCGATGGATCGGTCACTCGGGGTATGGGTTCATTTTAGGCAGTATATTTGCTGATAGATACAAGTAGTTTATATTCATTCTTGTTTATGACAATTATAGCACTATAGTAGATAGATAGGAAATTTGGGGACCAAATTTTTATTAGTGGGGGAGAATGTAATATCCTAAAAATTTTAGGGTTAGAAATTACCCAGTAAAGTCTAAGTATTTAATTGGATCAGTTTAAGTGGATTCATGATGGATGAGAGTTTTGTCGAATCAGACGCGATGAGAAAATTCGTCTTGCGGAGAAGAATCAAACAAAACTTGTTTGGACCAAATTTAAGGGTTTGGTTAGTTAGATTGAACCAAACTGAACCAAGTTGGTTTGGTTTGTACTGGAAGAGGTTTTGACAAAATAAACCAGATGAAAAGGTTCGTCTCGCGAAGACGAATCCAACGAAACTGGTTTGGGTCAAATCAAAGGTCGTTTGATTAGTGAACCAAGTAGACCAAAGTCGAACCCGGTTCGCTACAGTAACCGGTTCAATCGTTTTAATAAACCTTAGGTTTTTAATTGGGTTTAGCCGTTAAGAAACTTAGTTAACGGCAGTGGTTTAGATTTAATCGGGCTAGATTACTATGCATTCCCTATTAAAACAGCGCCGTAGCCCTCTTTTTCCCTCACGAACCCGACGCCGTAGCCCTCTTCCCTTTCCTCGCGCCTTCTTCCGCCTCTCTTCTTCTTCTCCTCTGCCGCCTTGCCACCGCCGCACCTCTGCCCTTCGCTGCCGACACCACTCGCCGCCGTCGCGTGGAAAGACCAGCAGCGATGCCGTTCCCTGCTCGATTCCGCCTGCCCGAAGAAGCCCTGCCACCGGCCACGGTAAATAGTAATGGTTATTGAGTAGTTAAATTGATTTAGGGCTTAAACAAATGGTATGTGATTAAGATAATCAAACTAGTTTAGTTGGATTGGTAATCAGTTTAACATTTATGAGTAGTTAATTGATCAAATTAATAGTTAGGGTTAATCTATGTATTTGATAATTAGATAGGTTTATTAATTGAGTATTTACTTTGAGGGATTAATTGAAGTCTTAATCAGATTAATAGATGATGAAAATGCAATTAAAGAGGGATGTGAAGAATGTGTTTTGGTTAGAGTTGTTTGGATGGGTTATTGGATCTCAATTAGTCCTTAGCATGATTCAAATTAACAAGTGTTAATCAAATTTAAGTAGGTGAAATGATTGATGTCAAATTAATTGAGATACAGTGGTAAACCAAAAAGAATAGTAGGGTTAATTGAGTTATAACACCTTAGAATCCATTAGGATTTTTTGGATTGACCTTTACATAATAGTATGCTTAGCAGTGTTGTAATTGTAAATTTCAGGGACTTTGATTGATACGGAGAGATTGTTATTGAGACGATTCGTCAATCAGGTGGGTGATTTACTGTATTTGGTCAATACAGTTCCTTTCTATTTACAGTGCATGTTTTTATTCTCTATTGTCGTTGCTTAGTTCTGGATCACTTTCCTATTCTTAAATGTGAATTTGACTCTTATGATACTCATGTTCATATCATGCTTGACCTTATTTCCGTTGACCTTGGATTAATATTCCTGGCTGTGTTTCTACTCTGGATATGACATTTGTGATCATTATTGTTATAGTTCTTTCCTTATGATACTTGAGATCATTATGACCTATACCTACACTTATTGATTAGCCTGGTAGGTGCTAATGACTATGAAATGAACATCTCATCATGACGCCTGATAACGATTGTAAATCCCAATGATGTGGGTCTATCGTGTCTATAGTTGGCCTTTAGTAGTATATTGATATAGGTGGTTATGACCCCTACTTCCATCATATTGATGGCGACTGTATGGCAGTGTACGCAGTCGATGGCTGTATGGCAGTGTACGCAGCCGAGTCGATGATCTGATCCCGACACCGGTTAGGGGTGGTACTCGGAGAGTATTAGAGGACAGATATCGGCCATAGGATATGGGATCACCGGACGCGGAGCACTGATCCCTCGATTTGGATCACCGGACTACTTTGTTGTAGGGCGCGGAGTACTGATCCCCCGATGCCGGCCATACCCAGTCTCAGATGCTTGCACGAGTGCTGTAGCGTGTGGGGCAGTTGCATCATGCATACGCATATCATGTGCATGTTATATATATGTATTGGACCGCACTGATCCTGCATTTTGATTGTTTATCTGTTTGATTCTTGATTGTTGCATTTTGTTTGACATGTCATTCATATGATGCATTACATGAGACTATTCTAGTTGCTTACTACCTGCAGAGTTATTTCTGATATCTTGCTGAATTTGGTATGTATCTTTATTATCTTTATTTATTTGTCATGCACTATCTTTCTATATTACCCACTGAGTATTTTGTACTCACCCCTTTGGACCCTGGGATTTTTCTGTCTTCCCAGGTACCAGGTAGGAGCTTACAGATGATGCCAGGGATCTGCCAGCTGCGCCATCTCACATCAGAAGAATTGGTAGATTTAAGTTATTCATTTTAGTAGTAGTTCGATATGGTTGTATTAGCATTCATTACATTCGGTATGGTTGTAGACAGATTATATACACTGATGTAGTGCTGGTCGTGTTTTCCGTTGCATGATTTTTCATCTCATGTGGATTTTCGTATATACGGTTTTTCGACTTTCTCGTGATTTCATAAGTTGTACTTGTCATATTTCCGCTTACGCATATTTTTAGTACATGTGTTGGGTTGATTGCATGTGGCCGTGTGGGCCTTATAGGTTCTTTCATTATCTGTGTTATGTTTACTTGTGTGGGTATGATTGGACGTGTAGTCCATATGTCCGGCCGCATGTGGCCGAGTATATTCATGTTTGTATTCAGGGAATTGTCAGCGATACTGGGGAGGTGCTGTCGAAATTTTTCGGACGGCTATCTCTCGGGTCGTGACATTTTTAAATCATGGATGCTTAAACCATATGAACTCAATAAATAAAAAATATATACAGGATCTAGTAACATCGAAATTATAGCGAAAATTAAATCACACAAAATTAAAAATGATTAACCTAAATGTAGTGGAATTGTCATTGTCTTTGTGTCCTCCATATAATTTGGTGATCTTGCAAAGAAGCAATAGGCGTGGATCTTCCTTAGGGATTTGGGTGACGATGTAATACTCTCCTCATCAATGGGAAACAAAAGGTTCTCGAATTACTCAATCTTACGGAGACTACATCTATATATAGTAATGAATCGTATCAGTTCATTATTAATAACAGAACAGATTAATGAGTTTTATACTTATAAACTCTTATTTAATAACATAAATTCATAATTAATATTAATTAATCACTTAATTGATTTATTCTCTAATAATATAAATTCATATATTATAACATAATGAGTAAGTCATCAAATAACAAAGATAATATTTTTAAACAATACAAAACTTAATTCAACCTAATTTATTTAATCTCAAAGTCAAAGTCAAATCCGAAGCCAAAGGCCTCCTCCATGAATCTCCAAAACGATTCCTTTTCCGGACTACAATAACGACCTCCACTAGTGACCTGGTGCTGCACATGAACAAATTTCCGAACATAAAATACATGGCAAAACCTGAAACCAGCTGCGGCTTTTGCTGTCAAAATAGTCGCCCACAGTACGACCAGGAACACTGTCACTCTGGGAAAGCAACAGGTTCACTGAATCAGACACGGCCTCATCGACGTTCCCAGCCCTCGCCCATACGCAACGCCACGCCACGCCTTTTGAGTAGTTAATTGCTTCTTCAATACATTCAAAAGGCAAGGCAAAAAGTCTCCCTCGCTGTGGATGGTTCCGGCCAAAGCCAGGCCTTTCCTTTCGCTGCGTGGTCAGAGAGAACTAGCTGTCCTGCGGCCGCTCCTTCTTCCTTTTTCCTAGCTATAAACAACAACAAAAGAGGGGAGGAAGCTGGAACTAAACTGGTCAACGCTTCTTCCTGCCTTCATGCTGTCTTTGAGGAGTGCAGCGATGGTCAATCCACCAGTGGAGCTACAGGCTTCAAATCTTATTGGGCATGCAGCTGTCACAAGCCTTATAGAAAGTGACACCGGACACGTACGGGAGGGTGAGGGCGGCGGATACTAATAGAACGACTTAAAAATTAATGGATAAAAAAAAAAGAAAGATAAGGTTATAGATCAAATCATAAAAAATATATCTTTTGATTTGTTATCAAAAACACGTTCCACCTGCTTATACATTTACGCTTCTATTCCTAATTCATTGTCCGATCGAGTTTGATTAATTTGCAGTCCGATTCACGTTGAAACGCTAATTCAGTTGGGCTGGTGGGGATTTAAGATTTTAGAACTAGTTGGGCGGGATGGAAAAAAAATTCAATACATTTAGTATTTTATGATTCTCAAAAAACCCAAACATTTCAAACCCTCCTCCTCCGAAACCCCTCATTCAACCTTTACTGATCAACTCCACCATATCACCTATGGACTGTCTCCTAAGCTTCCTGATGCGGGAACAAAAAAGCAATTTAGTCTTTTTATTATTTTTATCAAATTAGAATTTTGAGAGTATTTTCATCTATGCAATGTTAAAGTCTTGAGTCTATTTAAATATATATTTAGTTATTTTAGAATTTTTAATTTTTGATCAATAATATTTGTAGTGGTCGTTTCTTCCTAAACATCAAGTTTAGTTGTCTATCTCATTATATTATTCAAATAGATTATAGAAAATTGTTTCTGATATTTATGCACAAATCAACGAATTCAATAGTTATTCATTGCATCATTGTTTCCGATATTCATGTTCGATCAACGGAATCAATAGTTATCCGATGCGTCAGTTGGTATCAGAGTGAGGTTGATCTTGGGGAGTCAGCCACCGTCTTCTTCTTTGGGAACGATGAATTGCTTTTCTATTTCTTGATATTCTGATGAATTGATAAGTTGTAGAAGATTATTTTTGATATTCATGCATGAATCAATAGATTCAATTATTTTTCGCTGCATCACATTAAGAAAATAGTAATACGTCAACAACGCTTCTGATGATGATATGACTTACAATTCGAGGCTGAATTTTCTCCTCTATGAAGAAAATGATGTGGGAACAAAAGAGCAATTTAGTTTTTTTATTATTTTTTTCAAGTTAGGATTTTGAGTTTCATCTTTGTAATGTTAGAGTCTTAAGTCTAGTTAAATACATGTTTAGTTGTTTTAGGATTTTTAGTTTTAATCTAGAATATTTGTAGTTGTGTCGTTTCTTCTCAAACGACAAGTTTGATTGCCTATTTTATGGTATTCTGCTGAATCAACAAGGTTTAGAAGATTCATATCGTTTCTTCCCAAATGACGAGTTTGTTTGTCTATTTCATGGTTTCTGCTAAATCAATAGGGTTTAGAAGATTATTTTTGATATTCATGTGTAAATCAATGGAATCAATAGTTATCCACTGCGTCACTTCCTCTCTGTCATATATATTTCAATATTTTGGGTTTGAAGTTCAGTTGGACTTTTCTCCTAGTATATATTTAGAGTTTAGATTTTAATGTCAATTCAGTTCTCATTCGAGTGCCAGAACATCTTCTCCTCTATAGTAGGCATCCAACTGTCATTGTTGCAGCAAATAGAATATTGTAGCAACTATAAAATCGTAATTATTATAACGTTCTAGTTTGTGGTCTAAGTACGTTGTAGCAGCTACAAAATTGTAATTGCTACAATATGCTAAGACTAGAACATTGTAGTATCTACGATTTTGTAGTTGTTACAACATACTATCCTTAACACAACTAGTCGATATATCATTTTATTGTTCAAAACTAATATTATAATGTATCACTAAGATATTAAGTATTTATTTTATAAAATTAAATGACATCCATTGCTTCAACCTCCCATGAAGTTTTCTACTTCTCGTGCATATCGTAAGAAAGTACAATGGAAAAGTAATGTTCTCTAGTTTAACTTCTTTGTATCATCAATACAACTAAATGTCCGATTGATGCAGTTGATAAGTAGAAGCTCATTTGCCTAGGTCCTAGACATATCGAATAATGAAAACATCAGGCCTTGTACAAAATATGTTTAACAATTGAGACTATCAAACTAAATATTTCACCTTTCAAAATCAAATGATTTGATTCACAAGAAAAGATATTGTACTCTTTCTAGGACTTCGAGAATGTGATGATGAAGTTCCTTTACATTTTGATGTCGACTCCACCCCACTCTACCTTCAACATTTCATAGATCAGGATTGTTCAAAGAAGGAACTAGAGAACAAATTAATCAACATCAGCAAACAACCATCGCCTAAATCTGATCTTCTATTTTGTCAACTTTTTATTTTGTATTTTTTATTTGAGTATTATTTTCTATTACTAGTAATATATGTAGATTACCAGTATTATCGCTAATTGATTGTGTAGATGACTTTAATGACTATGACCCTACAAATGGAGGTCATTGGTGTGATGCTCTCACAGAGGCCCAAACTAAAGAGTCTTAAGGGAAATCAAACTCCAATGTTGAAAGGATTTGCACAACTACTTACTATAAGTTGATAAATTCTATTGTAACTTCATTGATGTATGTCATTCATTCAAAATTTATAACCATTCTTATTGTATTGCAGGTTTGGTGGATGAGTGAACATGTCAGAATCATGGAGTCATATAAGAACCATGTGCTTCCAAGAATATGCCGATGGAAGTGGTAGCCTCACGAATAGAAAAAATAAAGATGATTGGACAACTATCTTCATCAAAAATAAAAGTTGATTTAATTTCATCAGATTTAGGAGAACATCTATTATCAACTGATTGACTAGTAATTACTATAGAGTAAATTGATGATCAAATTACACAGAACTTTATCACTATCTTTTCTTGAGCAAGCAAAGGATGTTCAGGATCAAGCTGTAGATGATAACATGTAGTTGAGGATGTTTGATAACCCTTAATTGCTATGTGTCACGAGTAGGGTTGCAAATTAGAATTTATATTATCGAAAACCCACAAGAAATACAAGCAAATGTAATACAGGGGCCACGAGTCGTATTTTTCCAAGGACTAGTAGAAACTTGTCTGATTCGAGCTTACGTGTCGTTATTTTTGGGGTTTTCTTATAAAAATGGGGTTTTGGTGTTTTTCAAGGAAATGTAATTGAAAATCAACAATTGGAATAAAAATGCAAGTTTGCCAACCTAGAGCTAACTATTGAATCAAAGTATCAAGCTAATCTATAAAAAATCTAACAAGGGCAATGAAATCAACAAATAACAAAATTGTCATTGATGAAGCTATAAAAGAAAGAAACTAGGCTAAAGCATGTAATTTAATTTAAAAGCAACAAACCTAACTAGCAAGACAATTATGCAATGTAACTATCCAACCTAAATCAACTAACATCCAGTCCACCTGTTAACCTACTCAACTCATCAAACTAATACAAGGGAACAAGAATGGCACGGAACAGTGACGTGTTCCCAGTTTCAGAACTGATTTCAGAGAAAAGAGGGTTAAGACTAAGCTCCCGAGATCTCTAACACAAATCTATCATCAAACAATTACCGAAAAATCAATCAACCAACAGGAATTCAAGTATTATTGAAACAAATTGGATCAAACAACTTAATGAATTTCAGTAACAAAATTCAGAAATCAAACTATCAGAACTGCCGAAATCAGAAACTCGTCCCTCAATTCTTCTTCGTTTGCTTCTTTGATTTGGTGTCAAACAAACCGCTGAATCCAACAACGTGGGCTTCAACAATCCCTTTGGAATCTTCAAGATGGTCGATGGTATGTTGCTCGCAGCCGAACCCTGAATTGCCCCGAAGAAACCCTCTGCGGTGCAAACAGAGTCTCGGCCGTGGCTTCTTGAAGCTGCAAAAATTGGATTTCTCTCTTCTTCTTGCTCCAATCAATTCTGTGACAATTCCGGAGTGCTCGCCGAACCTCAGAGAACCCCTCGTCAGTTGGTGGCTTCGGATTTCACGGTGAATTGCCGGAACAAGCCGAAACAGAGAAAAACGCCGCCGGTGAAACCCTCGCCGTCGCGCGCTCTCCAGCTGCTGGATTTTTCCCAACGAACCGGCTTTGGACTCCTCGTGGATCAAGGAACGCAATGGAAGAGATTTGGGAAGGAGGGGGGCCGCCGTTTGGTACGTCGCTCAACAGGGGATCGCGCGTCGGGAACGAAGAACAGTAGCGCCGCGCCCTGTTCATCCATCAAGCTTCGTTTAAATAGCAAATCCCTGATTAATCATGAAATCCTGGCCGTCCATTTTGATTTTGATGATCTGGACTTGATCTAGGGCTTTAGGGCAGCTTAGGACTTCCAAAAATTTGAGAGATCTTGATCGGGCTCGATCTAGGTCATGTCTTCCATGTTGGCTTGGTCAATTTGGGCAGATTAGCTCGATTTGATTGCGATTGAACTCGAACTTGACCCGATTTGAGCCCTAAAATCAAATAAACTCAATTAATGTAAAATTTGCCATTAAATCATAGAAATTATAATCAAACCTTCAATTATACCACATGACACAAATATAATCAAATTAATTCATTTAATAATTATTTTCAGGTAAAAATCCAGAATTGAATTGATTAAAAAATGCATAGAAACCTTGACTCATCAAATTCCCCCACACTTACCCTTGAGCGTCCCGCTCAAGCCAAAATAATAAAACTAAGAAAAACTCCTACTATCGTACCCCCCTAGATCATCCTCAATCATAATTAGAAAACTATTGAAAGAAAGTTATCTAGGATTATTAAGTATCAACAATCCAAGCCATGAATTAGACCTTTGTTCTTGGCTAACCACCTAGCAAATTTCATCCTTCATGATTAATTGAGATAAATGTATCACACTAATGCTCACAAGGTCAGTAAATAATTTTAGTGGCTCTCATCCTAAATGCTAAGTCATGATCAATGTAGAGTGGAGCTCACTCAAGCACTCATGTTTCATGCTTTCCATAGGCTTGCTTGCTATCTACTCTCCACTAGCATTCTTGAATTGGAATCCACAAATATTAAGGTTTATTGAAGATGTAGAGAAATCATGAACTGAAATAAATGAAATGCAAATTTTGTAGAAAGAAAATTTCAAAGAAAAGTGCTTGAAAGGAAATGAGTGATAGTGGTAGATATGGATACAACTAAATGCTAATCAATGACTTCTTGCCCTCTTTTCTAATTCATTTCTTTTGTAACACATTTGTTTCTGTTTGCTCTTCAAATCTATGAAAAAATTCTGATCTAAACCCTTGCAATTCCTCTCCTTGATACATTCTCCACTTCCTTTCTTCATTTTGCTCAAAATCCACCAAATGTGTCATCTTTTGTTTCCCTTCGAAAACAAGCCCAATTCCTTCACATTTAAGTTTCACAAGAGCTAAGAAATAGCAACCAATCATCAGCCATAAAAATTCACAGCACATGAAACCGTAATTTCAATGTATCAATGGCACAATCAATTTCCAAAAACCATTTAAAATGAAAATGATACTTTCCTTTTTCTCCCCACTTTCTCGCTGTTTTTCATCCATTCTTTTTCCATCATGAAGCTTGATTGATAATGCTAATATCCATGCAATTTCCCTTGCAATTCGAACTCAGTTCACTCCATCAAAAATTCTTTACATGAATTTCCATTGATTTGTT
>NC_133863.1:20113513-20156472 GCF_044706935.1 Curcuma longa
TAGTAAAAAGATTGTTCCGGCTAAATATCGGCGATGGTCAAGTCGCCCGACTAGAAAATGCCACCTCAACCGCTGCCGACCTTGCTGAGGAAGGAACCTACGGAGGGAGAACTGAGCGAACGGGTTAGCAGGGCGCCGGAGATTCCCGACGAGGCCACTCCGATGTTCAAGTCAGAAAAGAGAAGTGGTATGGAGATAGGCGTAGAGAATATGAGAAGGAAAGATCTCCATACCTGTGGGGTTTATATAGTAGCAGAGGGAATGTGATCTTCGGATCTTAATGCATGTGATTGGCTGCTACTACCGGTATGATCTCGGACGCTTTCCAAACATCCAACGGCTCAGCAGATTTGATTATCTTCATTTAACGGTGGCGCACAAGGATGCAGGATATTCGGGGACCAAGTTTGTGAACTTGGTCCTGTCATTATCCTTTTGGATAAGTTGATAAGACTGAGCCAAGGAGAAAGAGTCCGTGTACTTGCCTGTTGATGGCCAAGCTGATGCATGAGGTCAGAAGACACGTGGCCGAGCTGACTGAGCAAGTGGTTGAGCTGACTAAGCGTGTGACCAAGCTGTCCTGACGGTGAAGCCGAGCTGTTCTGAATGGCCGAGCTGTGAGAGTGGCCGAGTTGTGAGAGCATGTGGCCGAGCTATCTGAATGACCGAGTTGTGAGAACATGTGGCCAAGCTCATCTATAAGCATGGTGATCAAGTCATGAGGTCGGCGCGTAATACCAGGATCAAGTCACGAGGTCGACGTGTGATATCGGGACTAAGTCACGAGGTCGACGTGTGATACCGGGATCAAGTCATGAGATCGGCGCATGATACCAAGGCCAATTCATGAGGTCGGCGCGTGATAGCGGGATTAAGTCATGAGGTCGACGTGTGATCAGGTCGGAAAGCATTTGGCTGAGCTGGCTTGATTGCGTGGGATCGAACTCATCTAAATGTGTGGCTAAATTGAATTGAGCATACGGTTGAGCTCTGGCCATGATTCATCCTTTGACCTTGCACATGCCAGATTGGTTGATTGTTGACCTCTTTTTGCCGCATCTGATAAGTCTAGACCTTCCGTATCAAAGATCATGATTGAAATTTCAAATGGGAGGTTAGAGGCCGGCTTTTGTGTGCAAGCATAAATTATACTTCTAATTTATCTAATAGATAAATCGTCGAAAGAATATCGACGATCTCAATGATTATTTAGGCGAAGTCTAAATATCTAAATTATTTTAAAAAAAATAAAAGGTCGGTGTCAATATAGTGAAGTCTTATAAATTTTATTATTAAAATTGTAAATTCAATATTTATCTTAGAAATTTCTTTGTTAAGGTGACTTAATTCAAGTTATTATTTCTATGATTATATATATATATTTTTAACAATAATACACATGATTTTTTTTTTTGAAGGATATATTAAGTTTAAAATAAAATGGAAAAGAGCATATAGATTAATTAAACTGATTATTATGATTGTTGCTTGAGTTGCAACCCTGAGGAAGAGCTATTATAGCATAAAAGTACGTATGCGCTTCTCGATTTATCCTGATGGTCGGTGAGAAACTTCCGTGGGACCGGATCGGCCACCCCTAGGGATTGAGTTTATGAGACTGACTGGGATTTATCATTTTTATTATAGCATAAAAGTATTTGGTGCCAAATGTCAAATATGATGTAATAGTAAAACACTTAGAACTCTTTAAGATTTGATGTAGTAGTAGGAGACATAATGCATTTCTCAAATAATTAAGGTTTAATTCTCATGTAGAATACATCTACGACGATTGAACTATTAGTAAAACTGAGATGTCATGTTAGGAGCCATCATACTTTTTGAATATATTTGATAGATAGAATATGAGATCGGACTATCTATCTCAAGATTAATCGAATTGTAAGATCTAGATATTTGATATAAAAATAAATAAATAAATAGTAACACACTTGCGGATTAGAGTTTGAATTTCAAATGAAACAAATATATATTTTGAATGTCAACTTCTACGTGTGCATAAATTATGCTACGGATTTATCTGGTAGGTGAAATAGGAGAAGATCATTTACCTCTCGAATTAGTTGATCGAAACTTATATACTTAGATTATTTTAAAAAAGAAAGAGAGAGAATTTGGTTGGTTAATAGAATAATAAGGAACAATATAGTTATTTTTTATAAAAAAAATAGAATAAATAAATGACTAATAACGAATAGTTTAGTAAGTTTGTTTTATAGATTAGAATAGATAATCTTTTTATGTTTGATTTGTAAATATATTATAAAAGCTATAATTTTCTTAATAATAAAATATAATTTATTTATCTTGTTATACTTTCATAATCTCCTAGATTAGTTTGTTCTACGTTAACCTATTAACTAGAGTGGATAACTCAACATGTCTAATCAAATCTTCTAAGAAATATAATTGACTTGATTGGACCAATTAGTGGTATGAAGAAACTAGCATACTTGGACCATCTATTTTTATTTGGACCAATCAATCTATTGAACTTGACCAACTCCTTCGGTCCATTTATTTCAACCAACCCAAGTTAATTAGCTCAATCGATCTATTAGGCCTGATTGAACTAATTAACTTATCTAATCTAATTGACTTGACCAATTCAATAGGGTGGATTAGCTCGATGGGTCGAGTCAGCACGTCCAACTCATTAGGTCTATTCAATCCCTCTAACCTAACTAAGTCATCTAACTTGACTAGTATATTTTAATAAAAGATGAAATTCGTAATTCCAGCGGTCCTATACAGTCGACCTCACAACTATCTGTAAAGAGGTAAATCGAGAAACTGCAGTTGACTACTATAGAAGAGGACATTGTCTCCAAGATAATCCATATGCCTCAATCGTTCCACCTAGTCATTCATTTTGATTCATTTAGTCTATCTTACTTGACCAATCAAATCATATAACTTGACTGACTCAAATATAATAGAGTCGATTAGAGCTCAATCGACTAACTAATTTAGATGGTTCAATTTCTCTAGCCTAATTAATGAAATAAATAAAGAATAATTATTCTTATAAATTTATATAAAAATAAGTATTTGTATAAATTAAAAATAATTTTTTGAGTTGAATAGGTATTCAGTGGTTAATTTTATAATCATAAAGAATATATATGTTTGAGATCAACTGTCATAACCTTCTTTTTTTTTTAACAAAAACAAAAAGTACCTAAATTATGATTGCGATTGATGACGCTCTTGGCCCTTCCCCTTGTCATGGTTTGGTAGCCTTTAGATTTTTACTCAATACATGTCATTGTAGCTTATTCAATTATTCTACATGTTATGAATATTTTTTTTATGTAATTATGTCGTAAGTGGTTGAGTTTGATTTTTAATTTTATTTTTTTTGCCTTGGATACGGAAAAAATTCGTCTCGCGAAGACGAACCAAACGAAACTTGTTTGGACCAAATCGGAGATCGTTTGACCCCTGAACCAAGCGAACCAAACTTGAATTTGGTTTGCTACAGTACCGGTTCAGGCCGGAGCTGGTTCAGTCAAGTTTGGTCGGTTGGACTTGAGTTTAACTTGGCTCGACCAGATTAGGGTTTGGCTTAGTGGTTATTGGATTTGGATCTTGTATAACCCTACCCGTTATCTAAAAACCATCCTATAAGGAATCTACAGTAACCCAAATCGCGACATTTCTCCCGATCGCTCTTCACCGCGTCTCCTCATCCTCGTTCGTGTCGCCTCTGCCGGAGCCGCGGGAGGAAGCCCTAGCGCCGGTGCCAAATCGGCAAGGGAAGCCGACGATCGAAGGTGAGCTCGTGTTCTCCTCGCCGCATTCCCAATCGCGCCGTGTTCCTTGCTCCCCATCGCGACGCCGCCGAGATCTTCGCCTTCCTCGACGAGAGGCTGCCGTCCAGAGCCGGAGGAGAGGTCGACTGAGCAGTCGGTGACCTAGGAGTTCTACCCGAGTTGGATCAGGCCGGGAAGAGTCGCGGTCTGCTCGGAAGTGGCGACGGCTTGAAGCGAGGAGCTGAGGACGCGAAGCCGGGAACGGATCGGTGAGTTCAATAGGGATCTATTGGAGTTTTTGGATAGCTTGATTATTGATTTCCGGATTTATTGGGATGGATTTCGATCTGGATTGAAGGTTACTGCCGGAGTTGGATTGGGTGTCGGCATTGAGTTGGGGTTTCGGAAATGGCAAGAATCGGCGCTGATTCAAGGTAAGGATTGGTGAGGTTTATCTTCTTGCAATCTAAGGGTTGTTTTAGGGTTCGGATATTGATCGGTTTTTCTTTTTCCACAGATTGTTGAGATGAGCCGAACCAATTAGAGTATCTCGTTGGATTTCGGCAGCAAGGTGAGGTGGAACCGAAACTTGGGTTTCTAAGGCTTATAAGTGAGGTAAGGTTTCATTCCTGGATGCAATTGACCATCTCCTGTGTGTTCTGATGGATTGCTTTGTGGTTAGTAACTGGAAGATTGGAACAGGGACTCACTTCCTGGATTTTGATCGAAGCAAGATAGTAAAGGGATTCAGATTAGAGGTGAGTTCATTCGTTGCTCTAGTTGAATTGTTAATGATAGATTTATGGATAGATCAGTGGAGATGTTAGTACTGTTAAGTATTTTCTTAGAACGATGCTTTATCGGATTCAGTGGTTTAAGGAAGGTGAACATATGTGATTGGTGTGAGTTGGTTAGGAATCTGGATTCGTATGATATTTATTCTGGTGGATCTGAGTTAGTCTAAATCAGGATTTTATTTGAGATTTAGTTGATTGATTGGCTAGTATGTTTTGGGCTGATTGGATTTATATATGTCCATTGATCCAGGACATTGATTTGAGTTGATTGGTTGCGGACATTATCAGACTCGGATTCTTTGTGATTACACGCAACTTATCTTGGCAGGCGGGTACCTTGACTTATCCTTATAGATAGGTCTTTATGATATGTGTAATTGCTAGCTATCAGTATGCATGCTTCTGTTCACATTTGTATCTCTTGATACCTTGATCTGTTTCATACCAGTTATTGTTGTTATCTGATAGTATTAGATACTTATGCACATTATGGATATCAGTTAGTCATTATCTTGAGATCATCTGATACTTGCCATGTTGCTTATCTGATACCTATTGAGTTGATACTACCTGATACCTGTTCATATGCTTTAGTTTGGTTTATCTTACTCTGTATCGGTGTTTATGTTAGACATGAGACCTGATATATTCCTGATTATGGGGGCATATGACATGGACTGGTAGATGGATAGGTGGTGCATGGATCATACTGATGGATATGCATTTGGATATATGCTGCATGGACTAGTGTCATACATCATGCTTGCATATATTGCATAACTGACGTGCGGGATTCCATTGTTGTTGAGTCCGGCGTCAGTTACATGCGGGCTACCAACCAAAGGGTGTGTGTAATTGCATGTCTTGTGATCATCTGCTCCTGCTCCTATTTTAGTCGAGTCGCTCCTATTATAGTTGTAGCACAGTTCGAGCCCGTCACTCGTATATGATTTACACACACACTCCACTCATGGGTTAGTGGAAACCTTTAGGTTGGTGCATACTTGCCCTGACAGGAGCTTCCGCTAGGCCACCCAGGATAGTGGTTTCGTAGCGTGGTAGCATACAGGGATCCCTCCTCTGTCATTGTGACCAGGAGATGAGAGCTTGCTCGCCCACTTATGATTTGGGTACCAGGATAGGTGTACACCTAGAGGACATCCTGTCCACTCGGTCACGCAGGAGCAGTGACGACAGAGTGCACAGAGGTCACAGCCCTACCCACGCGACCCCACCACTGTGGATGAGTGATCTGACGGGTTAGATTCCCACGCGACCTCGCCGCTAGAGGGGTGACCGGTCTGACTGGCGTCAGGGGTGACCAGGACATGCATTGCATCATGTGCATACTGCACTATTGCATTTGTTTGTGATTGTTGCACTTGTTTGATGCACTTGGATGACATGCATGCACAGGATACCTATGTGTTGGTTTGGGGATTTCCTTTCACCTTACTATTGTTTATCGGACTCTGGTATGTACAGATCTACTGTTATTCAGTTTTCTACCTTATTTACCTTCCAGTAGACTGTACAACATGTTATTACTGTTGATAGCTTTATACACATATCTGCTAGATACCCGCTGAGTTTCTTTTGGAACTCACCCCGTTTACCTGTATCCGTTTCAGGTTGATGCCGTCTGGAGAGCTGCACTGCTAGTCCCGAACCTTGGTGTTTCGGTTTTATTTACTTTACTGCAGTCGTGTATTCAGACTTATTAGACTTCCTGTCATGTTTTCCTGTTTGGTATCTGTTTTCCGCTGAGTCGACATTTGTTTCCATACTCGAGTTGTTTATCGGGTTTCTGACGGATTATATAGATATATATGCATGCGTGGTTGTGATTTATACAGTAGGATGTGTTGAGTGACCGTGTGGGTCACATTTATTTTTATTTTGCTTATATAAATCCATAGCCTGTTATGGATTGGCCGTGTGGGCCTTATATATGTGTTTGTATTCAGGGAAAGTCAATTGTTACAGGGGAGATGCTGCCGAAATTTCTCGGAAAGCTATCTCCCGGGGCGTAACAAAATTATAAATTCATAAAAAAATTTTAAAAAAGGTTTGTACTTATTTAAGTTATCTACATATCCTCTTAAGATATAAGGGAATCAAAGCTCACATAATTCTCTTACCTTTTTACTCTTTTACCTTAAGAAGTGGCATAGCTACTCACTTCCATTTGTCGTTCCCGTAGTATTCATTCCTTCGGTATTGATACAGCAGATCTTTATTGGTTTGACGTGGCGAAGCGGGTCAATAATCAGGCCGACCTGGCAAGTCAGTAGGTCAATAGTCAAACCACATTTTGACTGGCCCAATAACGCCTTGACTGGCCCAATCACGATAACATTCAGCCCAGCCCAGTCCAACCTCACTTGGCTCGGCCCTACAAAGCCCTTGGTCGGCTCGGTCATGCGATTGCGCATTTATTCATCTCAGATGTTCAGCCATATGCCTCGACCACATGCTTAGTCAGCTCGACCGCTCATCCTTATGTCTCAGCCACTCAGCCACATGCTCGATCAACTCGGCCGCTCAGCCATATGTCTCGGCCACTCAGCCACATGCTTGATCAACTCGGCCGCTCAGCCACATGCTCGATTAGCTCGACCATTCAGTTATATGTCTCGGTCGCTCAGCCTCACTCAGCCCCCACCACTCCAACCTCTGCAGTTACTCGGCCTTACTCAGCCAATCCGACCTCCTCCAATCACTCGGCCTTGGCCAGCTTGACTTCGATCACTCTCGACCGACCGACCTCTTCGGTCCTTTGATCCACGCAAGCTCAGCTACTCTGCCTTAACTCCAACTTAGCCCCTCTCGATCATCTTCAGTACTAGAGGACAATTAAGCGTGCGAGCTCTACCAAAGGATTAGGATGGTTACTAGGTTTTCAGACCTGATCCCCTAGATCTCCTCGTGCTTGTACCTACAATCGAAAAATAAGAATAATCAGTTCTGTCAAGCCGCGAGGTGGTTAGAGATCGTCAAAGATGGTTCCCCTAATGATGTATTACTAACTTATTTGATAATTGTCATTTTTACCGGGTAAATTGGGGCTAGACTGGACCGGTTTGGATAGTATTTTATATCATAAATAGGGATTTTGGGCTATTTCTTTATTTTGACGGAATTTATGGGTTCTATTGCAATTTGTATTAAATTATGAGATTTTATGGATATTAATTGGTTGTATTTTATTTTGCAGGAAATCAATTTGAAGAAAAATCAACTCTTGGTTGAGTCCAGTTCAAAATGATTTAATTTGGCTCAATCAGGGGTTCAATTGGATGCAATATGGGTTCAATTTGAGTCCAATCCGGTCTTGATCAAGTCAATTTGGCTCAATTGATCCAATCCAAGCCAATTAAGCCCAAACCCACTTCAAATCTGGCCCAAATCAAGCATTGGCCGGTTCAATTGCAATCAAATCAACTTCCGGTTCAATTGTAATCAAACCGGTTCATTCCAATTCCCGCCGGTTCAGCGCAATTTAGCCGGTTCACGCGCGTGGTTAAAAGCCAACGCCGGTTCAGCTGAGGCGATCGGGGAGAAACGCGGTTCAGTGATCGGGGGGCTCGCGACCTAGCCATCTTGTAGATTCCTCAACGCCGCGATTTTTCTGTTTCTCCTCTTCTTCGTCTTCTTCGCCGAGCTCCCCTTCCTCCTTCCGATCAGCTCCAAGCAAGGCGTGGCGGACGCCCGATTGAAGATCTCCGGCAGCATTTCTCACTTCCCTGTCGACGGCCGCTGCGGTGAGCGATTTGCTACGGCGACGGTCGTCGGCAGTACCCACCTCCGCCTCCACAGAAGCAGCACGGCAGCTGGCCTCTGGCGGCGATTTGTAGCAGAGGCTCGGCTGGTCTCCTGGCGGCGATTTGTAGCAGGAGATTCCCGTTCGTCTTCGACTTCCGCCGTCCCCGGGGAATGACAAGGTGAGGTTGTTCGTGTTTTTGTTGTTGACTTTCCTGGCGGCGATTTGTAGCAGGAGATTCAGGGCAATGGCTGAGCATCCCCGTCTTATCATCTTCTCCGTTCACGCTCCACCGTGAGCGATTTGCTCCGGTGCGACCCACTGTCCCGTCGGCGATTCAACCGGTGGCTGCTGGAAGCTTGGTTCGGTGCCAATTGGAAGAGGGAAGAAAACCCTAACTTAAACCCTTTCATTCTGTGCTCTTGCTTTCCTTTCTTTTGCTGTTCTGTTTGTTCTGTTTACACGAATCAAAAACCCCCCTTCACTGTGTATATGATGTAAACTAACTCGATTGATTAATTGCTCTAACCTAATTGTGTTCTGACCTTAATCCCACTGTAATTACCTAACCCTAATTCTAACCTCATGACCTACTTTGATGTTAACTCATTCTTGTCACTGGTTGCTAGCTAATGGAGTTAGACCTTGGACTAATTGTTTCATTCGGTTGGATTGAATGCCAATTTTGTGTGCTGTTAAGTTCAGAAATTGTTTGGAAATATTGAAAGAGTGTTGTTCACATGTGTATCCTTTGCAGGTTCCACTTGAGGGAGAATTGAAGTTAATGAATACCATTGTTGTGTGTTGAATCATGACACGCTGTTTTGAAAGGTTTCTGAATGGACTCTGGTTGTTGATGTTGTATTATGTTGAAATGATACCTTGTTGGCATTTGTTAGAACTGTGTATCAAGTTGTAGAGGGTATCCGGTTGAGCATGGGATTAATGTTCATAACTTTTGATGTTGAATGGGTAGGGTGTTTGGATATAGTGTAATCGGTTGCAACCATGTAAAATCTTGTAAGTCTGAATGTTGGATTGATGTGAACATGGAAATTAGAAATGGAATTTGTTTGGTTGATTAATATGTGTAATGACTTTCTCATCTTTTTGATGTTATTGCAACTAAATAGTTGTATGTGGTTAGATATGGGATCTATGCTTCATGTTGCAACATTGAACTTGTATTGACAATGCTTTTATGTTGAGATGATAGAGTTGTTATGATTGTGATGATCCTGTTTTGAACATGCTCATGTATTGTGTAATATAACTTGTAAGATTAATGTATTAATTGTATTATTGTAATGCTAGAATAAGCTTTAATTTATTATGTTAACCCATTTGCATGTTGTAGAGTTTGTATTTTATGTTGTATGATGTTGAATTATGTTTGTTTGTCATGTAATTGGTGTTGTTGTGTGAATTAATCATGTTTGTTTGTATATTATTGTTAATAGGATTGCCGTTAATGAACTGCATTGTAGGATTCAATTGTGAATAAATAAGTTGTAAATAGGAATGAATAAAACTCAATAAGACCTCAAACCATGAGTCTAGAGTAAACATCCAGTCATTGAGTCCGAGAGAGACGACCCGGACCTCCCTATACCAATTAAAACGATAATAAGAGGTTTGGTAAATAAATAAATAATTAATTTTGATGGGTGTAAGTGACAACAATTTAATAAAGGGAAAATGTATATAAATAAAATAATTTCCCATACAAAAACATCGCCATCAAAATTTTGGCGCCGTTGCCGGGGATTCAAATGACGTTTGTTTGTTTGTTTTAGATTGTATATTGGTGTTATTGATTGTTGTATCTTTAGTTTATTCATTTCATTTATTCATTCTTTTATTCTTATATTCTTCTGTACATTTTACTTATTCATTCATTTATTATTATTTAATTCTTTTGTTCTAATGGTTTGGATGTGTTGATTTTAGGTGCACTATGACTTGGTCGTGGCTTGTCTATATTGGAGAGGTGCACGAAAGTGTAGGGAATTGCACTGAGTCCCTAGGATCACTTTCATTTATTTTACTGGATCCGTCTGCAGAGTTGAGAACCCAG
The DNA here is from genome assembly GCF_044706935.1 of Curcuma longa. Classification (NCBI taxonomy): domain Eukaryota; kingdom Viridiplantae; phylum Streptophyta; class Magnoliopsida; order Zingiberales; family Zingiberaceae; genus Curcuma; species Curcuma longa. Next base: position 20,123,927 of record NC_133863.1, read on the forward strand.
GGCGATCAAGAATCAAGGGACTCCTCTAGCGACAATCCATCTTCCCAGGGAAAGGGGAGTAAACTATTTCTTCTTGTTTTTCTTTCTTGTGTATATATATTTATTTTATTTTCTTTTGATTCTTTTCTGTAAATAGGATGTGTATAAGTAGGATGTGTATAGTTTTAGTTCTTTTTGTTAAGTAGGATGTGTATACTATTCTTTACTGTTTGTGTATATCACTTCATTTGATTAGTTTAGGATGTATATATGATTTTTTTTTAAAAAATTCTTTCTTAGCTTAGGTTGTGAATAAATGAATAACTTAGTTTAGGATTTTTGTATTTATTTATTTATGATTCTTTCCCCAATAAATTTTCCTCCCCTGCATGACTTAATCATCTTAGGAATTGCGATAACTTAGTTATCTAAGTTTGTCGAATTTTAGAGGTTTATAGACATGAAGGAGTTCTTGGATTATGTGAGGAGACAACTTAGTGATGGATTTTACCTTAAATAGTTGAGATGATGACTATTTCTTATACCTAGTGAGGACTGAGCCTGATTTTCTTGTTGTGTGGCACTTATGGTAAATGTAACTCTAGAACTTGCTCCAATTCTGTCGAGACCACATTACCATAGGGTTGCATAATTTCATGAAGATTATTCATTTATTCTTTTATTCATTCATTCTTTTCTATTAGTTTAGGTTTTCGAATAATCCATCTCTTGTGTATCATATTTTTCCTTACCATCTCTTTCGTCACTATTTTCCTTGGATTTGGGAACTTTACTTGCTGAGATGATATTTTGCCCGGGACGGACAAAAATTTAAGTGTGGGGGTATGTGTGTGTAGAGAGTTCACCATCGACAGACTTTCATTTGTAGATAGGTTTTCATTATTTTATTTTGGTTGTATTTCATTATTTTTTTTTCTTATTTTATTTTGTTTGTGTCCATTTTTAGAAAAAAAAAGAAAGAAAAGAAAAAGAAAAGAAAAAAAAAGAAAGAAAAAAAAAAAAAAATGAAAAAAAAAATGAAAAAAAAACAGTTGAAAAAAAAAACCAAACAGATTCAAAAAAAAAAAAAAAAAAAAGAAAAAGGAAAAAGAAAAGAAAAAAATTTGGTTCTTTTTGGTTGAAATAAAATAAAATAAAGGTTTGAGTTGGTGTTATCATTTGGGATAGTGGTAGTGAGTTTTTGGCGACTTTTATTTCTCCTACTAGGAGCTTTATGAGAGATATTTTAGACTCTAGAGAGAGATATGAGTTGTTATCTTGCTATTAGCTCACCCCATATTAGCTTGATTTGAGTTTTATCGGGCATGATTCCATTGACTCATCTATGAAGCATGTTATTTTCCCATATCTTCCACTTATATGTTTGATTCTATTTTCTCCATTCTTTTCCCTTACACATTATTTTCCTTCCATTATTCATTATTCATATTTCTTTATTCTTTATTCTTTATCCATTATTCTTTTGTAATAAATCTTCATGGATTATGTGATTTTATGCATATGATAGTGGTGGAGATTAGAAGAAGAGCAAGCATATGGTAGTGCATGACCCGTAAGTAGCTTGAGAGAGATCCACCATTTACACGATTATGAGGATGAGCGCCACACATTTTCTATCCTGTGAGGTTTTTGTAGTCATCATTCTCAATTTATTTAGGGTGGATTGAATTTGCTATTTTGTTGATCCATGTATGAATTGAATTCTGGATTGCTTGGATTTCTAAATTTTGTCACTCTTATTTAGCTTGTTGCTGCAATTTTCTGATTTGATTGATAATGTTAGGGTGGAAAATGAATGTATATTAGTTTACTTTCACGGGACGTGAAAGAATAAGTGTGGGGGATTTGATAATTGTCATTTTTACCGGGTAAATTGGGGCTAGACTGGACCGATTTAGACTGCATTTGATATCATAAATAGGGATTTTTGGGCTATTTCTTTATTTTGACCGAATTTATGGTTTTATTGTAAATTGCATTAAATTATGGGATTTTATGGATATTAATTTGTTGTATTTTATTTTACAGGAAATCAATTTGAAGAAAAATCAACTCTTGGTTGAGTCCGGTTCAAAATGATTTAATTTGGCTCAATCAGGGGTTCAATTGGATGCACCAATTAAAACGATAATAAGAGGTTTGGTAAATAAATAAATAATTAATTTTGATGGGTGTAAGTGACAAATAATAAATAAGGGAAAATATATATAAATAAATAATTCCCATACAAAAAACATCGCCATCACATACCCAAGACATTGGTTGCAATTTCACCTTTTCTGGTTCGGTACCTAGGTTTATCACATGCTGGGGCATTGACATTAATATACGTCCCATCTAATGCTCCCAAACAACCCTACAATCAAATAAGTATCATAAATTAAACGTAATTTATTGTGTACATTTAAATAATTAAAAATAAATATATAGAAATTATATACTTGTACCTTAAACCATTTCCACCTTTCATCCATGCAATTTTCTGGAATTGGTTCAGGCTTCTTAAGCAAAATATGTTATAACCGTAGAACAGAATTCAAAACTGAATGAAATTGCCTACTAACTGTCTCATCGGATCTAGCTGTTTGACGTTTTAGAACCCTATTCTTCACATTATGTGCAATAATGTGAAGAAAAGATATTACAAGTTCACTAATTGACATATTTTTATTTCCTTCCAGTTTTCCATGAGTCGTTAGCATAGAACAAAGTTTGTCTAAAGACCTTATATCCATCCTATAGTTATCAACACATTGTCGATCACTATGAAAAAACCATTTCATTTAAGTTTATAGACCTAATATTATATCTAGACAATGCTTGATGAGTATATGATATGCTCCTCCTAAACCTAGCACTCCTCTTGTTAGCTAAGACAATCGCCAACAATAAAAGCATCAATAACTTCCTTTGCATCCTCTTCTTGCGTATAATTAGAGAAATTATCTTCATCTCTTGCCTTACTGCTAATTGATCCATATCAACCTATCATGAAAATACAACAGTTGCAAGTATTTAATTGAATTGTAAAGAAGAAATCAATCTTATGTATTATATAAGCTACATAGACAAACAAATAATTCTACAAATTCATAAACAAATAATAGCGATGATATCCTCAGGTCCAAAGCAAGCAAATATAAGATTCCACATAATAGAAGATTACTATGTTTATAACAAATAGTAATTTTTTGAAGGTATAGCACTAAAATAACTTTTTCTTCAAGTGCAGGATCCATGGTAAGGATCCTGTGTGAAAAATAAATAATAATATTAATAATACGGTCTCTAAGTAATATCTTGATTAATCATGCCTTGCAATTTCACTCATAAAAAACAAGTAATCTTCTGACATTATTCGTTATGAGGTAGGTTGATAAAATTAGGAGTATTCATTCAGTTCAGAAACGCACCAAACTGGATAAATCACAATTTTAAACTTAATTTTAAGCAAAATTAGCATAGTATTTATTTTTACAAAAAAAATTATACACTATTGACACTAAAAATTATTAAAGCTTTAAACATAAAACTTTTAGAAACATTCAACATTGGCAATGAAAAACAATTGATATATAATTGAAGCTACCTATCTTAAATGGTAATGGTGAAGATAAAGGAGTAAAATTTATCATTTACTTGAAAATATATTACAAATTGGTTGTACCTTTGCAGGCAAATTGAAGAGCTTGAAGTCACTTTCGCGCAAACGATGATGGTGAGGGAGGAAGAAAACAGCTTTGATGCGGGGATGAACGGAAAGAAGCACCAATAGAAGAGGGCTCACCGGAGGATCAGGAGGTAGGTAGTAGGCTAGGCTAGGGTTAGGGCTCTATGCGAGGATGAACGGAAAGATAAAAGAGGGCTTCGAATTGCCGGCGCCGCTGTTAGAGAAGGGAGCAAGGGGAAGCGAACAGGAGAGGAGGGCTTCGCTCGCGATCGGGGACGGGAGAGAAGGGTTTCGCTCGCGTTTAGGGACGAGAGAGCAGGCTTTTTTTGCTCGCGATCGGGGATGGGAGAGGAGGCTTTCACTGGCAATCGGGGACGGGAGAGGAGGCACGCTCACGATCAGGGACGGGAGAGGAGGCTTTCGCTCGTGATGGGAGAGGAGGCGGATCGAGGACGGCTGCTCGCGGAGGGTAAGGGGAGGATAATTTTGTAAAAAAAAATTACTTAACCCTGGAATCAAGAAAAACCTAAGTTTTTCTTGGTTTTCTAATTCTGGGTTAGATAACCTCTTTTGCTGACGTATACTGATGTGTCGGGCATGACATATTACTTCGGAATCAGCGATTACCTAAACCAAACAAGGTTTTGATTGATAACTTTGGATGAATAACCAAGGTAATCACAGATTACCCCCAACTAAACACACCCTTATAGTTTGATAGTTTATATACTTGTAGTATGTGGTGGTGGCTATGTGGGCCCTATGTTGAAATATATAAGGGAAAGTTGAATTGTTACAAGGGAGATGCTGCCAAAATTTTTTGGATAGCCGTCTCTTGAGATGTGACAAATTAAGATGAGGACCACAAAGATCCAAACTAATGAAATACACTAGAAATAATTTCGGATACAAAAGAGGATAAAAAACATCACGAGATAACACTGAAATAACATGTCTAAAATTCGATTATCAATGCTCTAGGCACATGATTGGAGACAAAGTAAAATTTACAAAGCTAAAATTTAAGAACCCAGGATCTGTTGCGTTCGAAAACAGCGAAAAACTTAAGGTAATTGGAACAGGTAATATTGAACTAAATTCCAATTTTGTTATTCGTAAAGTATTACTTATAGATCCATTTGAGTTCAAATTTCTAAGTATTAGTCAATTGTGTGATGCTAGTTACATAGTAAGATTCTCAAAATCTATGTATCTAATTGAAAATATTAAAAATCCTAATATAACACTTAAGGGAATTAGAAAAAATAATATTTATAAAATTGACCAACCAAACTCCTCAACTAAGTGTCTATTGATACAGCAAGAGGAAACTAAGTTGTGACACACAAGACTGGGTCACACTCATGAAAGACTTATATCAAATATGAGTTAAAATGGCTTAGTTAAAGGTCTACCTAAATTAATGAACTTAGAAAACATAATTTATAATGATTGTCAACATGGAAAACAAACCAAATCAACTCACAAAGTAACTAACCTAAATCAAACAAATGCAATCCTTTAACTACTTCACTCAGACCTATTCGATTCACATGGGGCTAAGTTACTAAGTCAAAACTAATACTGCTTAGTAATAATTGATGACTACTTTAGGTTTACTTGAGTTAAATTCTTAAAAATCAAAGATGAAACATTTGAAAAATTCACTAACTTATGCAAATTAATAGAACATGAAAAAGATATAAAAATTAAAATAATAAGAAGTGGTCATGAAAATGTTAAATTTAATGAATTCTGTCAAATTAATGGATACCGCCATGAATTTTTATTTTCTAGAACCCCACAATAAAATGAAATAGTAGAAAGAAAAAATAAGACCATATAAGAAGCAGCTAGGATAATGATAAATGAATATAAATTGACCAATCAATTCTAGGGTGAGGCAATAAGCACAGGATGTTACATCTAAAATAGGATATTAATTAATAAATATTATAATAAACCCGCCTATGAAATTTATTATAATAAAATACCCAACCTAAACTACCTAAAAGTCTTTGAATGTAAAGTGCGCATACTAAACACAAAAGATTACTTAGGTAAATTCACATCTAAAACAACTAAAGGAATATTTTTAGGTTATCTACAACCAATAGGGCATATAAAGTTTACAACAAAGATATCTTAAAAGTTGAAGAAACTACAAATATAATATTTGATGAAGACAATAACATTAATCAACCTAGTGAATAATTTAATAATCAACAAAATCAAGAAGCCGATGAAACTCAACCTGACTCAAACACAACCGAACCAGAAGAATTGTTCCAAACCCAATCGAACCAGATACCACACGAGCTCTCAGATTAAGGGTCAATCACCCAACTGATCAAATATTGGGTGATCCAAACCTAGTAGTTTGAACTCGATCATCCTATAGAAACTTGAGCCAAATAGCCCTGATATCCAAAATTGAACAAAAAGTATAGAAGAAGCCCTATCTAACCCAGATTGGATAATAGCAATGCAAGAAGAATTAGCATAGTTTGAACAAAGCCAAGTATGGGCCTTAGTTCTTCCCATGCTAGACAATAAAATAATTATAGAAATTAAATGAGTTTTTAGAAATAAAATAGATGACAAGGGGGAAATTATAAGAATAAAGTTAGACTAGTAGCTAAAGGATTTAGCCAAGTAGAAGGACTAGACTACGATGAAACCTATACACCCGTAGCTGGACTTGAATCCATTAGGATGCTGCTAGCCTATGTAGCTCACAAAGGATTCAAGCTCTATCAAATGGATGTAAAGTTCACATTCCTAAATGGGTTCATTAAAGAAAAAGTCTATGTATGTCAACCTCCTAGATTTAAAGATAATGATCATCCAAATTATATTTTTAAACTAAAGAAAACATTATATGGATTAAAACAAGCACCTAGCACATGGTATGAAAGATTATAAACATACCTAATATCTAAGGGTTTTAGCCAAGGATAAATTGACCTATCACTATTTGTTAAAACCATAGAAAAAGACTTTTTCATAGCTCAAATCTATGTAAATGACATCATTTTTGGTTCAACTAATACTAAATTCTTAAATGAATTTGTTGAACTAATAAAAAATAAATTCGAAATGAGTTAGATAGGTGAATTATATTTCATTTTAGGGTTACAAATTAAATAAACAAAATATGGTAATTATATCCATCAAAATAAGTATGCTAAAGACCTAATTAAGAAATTTGACATGGAAAATGCAAAATAAATAAAGATGCTAATGGAAACAAATGTAAACATTGATAGTGACCCAAAAAGAAAATAAGTAGACTTAAAGTACTATAGCAGTATAATAGGTAGTTTGTTATACTTAATTGTAAGTCGACCTGATATCTTATTTATGGTTGGTATGTGTGCTAGATACCAATCAAATACTAAAGAATCCCACTTAACCCTTGTAAAGAGAATACTTAGGTATGTCAAACGGACGTTAAATGTAGGAATATGGTACCTTAGGAATAATAACTTTGAACTAGTATGGTACTCTGACTTAGACTATGTTGGTTATAAACTAGACAAAAAAAGTATAAGTGGAGGATGCCAACTCTTAGGTCCATGTCTAGTCAGCTGGAGTAACAGAAAGCAACAATGTGTTGCCTTATCTACTACTGAAGCAGAGTACATAGCCTCAATTACTTTGGATGATGCACACATTAAAATACTTTAATTAATCTAAGTTACCACAACACCAAAGTCTTAATTAATAACATAAGTTCAATTAAGTTAAGAATCCAATTCATCACTCTAGAACCAAACACAAAGAATCAAACATCACTTTGTTAGGGATCATGTCGCTAAGGTAGATATTGTACTTGACTATGTTGAGTCTAAATTAAACCTACTAAACCCCTCCCTAAATCTGAGTTTAGCACACTCAGAAGATAATTAGAAATATGCTTAGTAGAATAGAGTTTAATTTTTAAAGTATTATTTTTGCTATAAATTTTTCAAAAGTCATGATTTTTTTAAAATTTATTTTTAAATATTTTTAATTTTACTTATTGTTTCAAAATAAAATCTTTAAAATTTTTTCCTTATGATTTTTGAAAAACCTATTTTATATTTTTAAAATTTTTGATTTCAAAATTAAAGAAAATCTAGACTTAGCCTAGGCACTACTAGTAGAGATCATGTACCTATAGATTTAGACTACAAGCATCTCACAAAGCACATTAGAACTAACTTACTTGTGTATTGTGAAACTTAGAACGGTGTGAGATGCATAGGATAAAAGCCTGAATTTTAGATGCTTATGTAAGTGCATCAAAATAAATCTGGACTAAAAATACATACATACATCAATCAAGCTAAGTGTTTCTTCATAGTAAAAGACTAGCTAAAAACACATACTTGACTAATTTAGTAAAAATTGCTATCTTCTGATAGTCATCTAATAACAATAAGTTAGATATGTGTCCAAGGATGAATTTATAGATGTCTAAATTTTCTTATATATATACTATATAGGCATCATGTTTGGACTCAAGACTCTAAATTTTAATTTTTCATGTCTTTTCTTGATAAATCTTTTTGTTCGAAGTAGTTTGCCATAAATTTTTTAAAAAGATTTTTCAAGAAACCCCTCTAAAAGTTTTATATTTTTTATTATGTCAAAGGGGGAGAGAGCATATTTAAAAGCTAAAATTTCAAAGTTAAAATGTTAAATATTTTTAAGTTAAATATTTTTCAAAGTTCTCTAAAGAAATAAGTTTTTTCAAGAGATATATCTTTGTTTTAAAAAGCAAAGTATTGTTAAAAACATTTTCATAAAATATTTTCAAAAAACCTAACTATTTTAAAAACACTAAAGTTTCTTGATTGGCTCTTAGACGTAAAATGACAAAATAAAAGAACCATATCAAGTTCAAGGGGAGAGATGAAAAAAGTGTTTTTAAAATATTTTTTAAAGTATACCTTAATTCAGAGGGAGATACTGAGTTAAGGGGGAGTCTGATTTTTGAGACTTAAGATGTTTTTTGAAATGAAATTTTTAAAGTAACTTGTTTTTACTTAACTTTGAATCAAGGTTGTCATAATTAAGAAAGGAGAGATTGTTGGTGCAGGGAGCACCAGTTAATTGAACCAATATTTTAATCATGGCAAAGAGTTCAAGTTAAGCTTGTGGTATGTACTAATGAGCTGAAATGAGTATGCAGGTAGCACAGGAAAAGTCCTAGTTGCAGCTGGGCAAGGAAGTCCTAGTCTGGAGGACTAGGTAAGGAAGTTCTAGTCAGGAGGACTGAGCAGGAAGACTTGGAAAATCAAAGCACCAGGCAAGAAGTCTAGGTGGGTGATGGGCTAGATGTCTAGCGAAGCAATGGGTTAGTGAAGACCAGACATTAGAGGAAAGTCCTGAGGGCCGAGGATTGGATGTTGAGCAAAAGTCCAACTAGGTCTAGAAGACCAGATGGTTGGCAGAGATAATTTTTCTTGAGAGGAGTAGGTGAGGATTGATGAGTTAAGGTTTCATGCATTGTTAATCGATTCATTTTTGAGTTTTTTTGCATGAAAATAAATTGTGTAATGAATTGATTTGATCATATTTGTTTTATATTGCATTATCTGAGACTTGATTATAATTTTCATGATTTAATGGTGAATTTTACATTAATTGATGTTAATTGATTGTAGGGCTCAAATTGGACCGAGATCGAGCCCAACCGCGATCTAATTGAGCCAAGTTCGCCCTAATTGATCAAGCCACATGAAGGACATGACCTAACTCAAGCTTGATCAAGATCCTTCAATTTTTACAAGCCCTATGCTGCCCTAAAACCCCAGATCAAGCTCTCCTCCACCTGATCAGAAATCAATGGCTCAGATCTATTGATTAATCGGTCGTATATAAACAGAAACCATAGGCGATGAACAGTGGCTGGCTATGCACTGTTCATTGCCTTCCTCGCGCGATTTCCTCTATTAGGAAGTGTAACTCTCGGCCAAGCCCCGTCTATTTCTTCCACCTCCAGTGTATTTCTGGATCCTTGAGGAGGCTGGAACTGGTCCGTTGGGCATAAATCAGCAGCTGGAAGCTCGGTGCCGAAGAGGGTTTCATCAGTGTGACATTCCTCTGTTCCTTGCGTTCCCGGTGAGTTACTGAACAATCCGAAGTCGCGCGTCGATGAGGGATCCTCCGAAGATCGCAAAACACGTCCAAGGCTTCAGCAAGCTCATCGACGTAAGGAAGAGGAGAGAAATTCCAGTTTGCAACTTGGAAATTGCTGTGTATCGAGTTCTATTTCCTGGGAAAGGGTTTTTCTTCAGGTTTTCAGAGCTGTGGACGCGAGCAAACAAGACCTACAGCTGGGTTTGAGTTTTTGAAGGGATTTTTGACATTCACATTGTTGAATTCGACAGTTAGATTGACACCAAATTGAGAAAACACGAAGAAGAGGAAGATTGGATGAGTTTCTGATGCGATTTCTGATTACTGCATTTTCTTGTTTCTGTTTAACTTCAATTCTGATTTTGTGTTCGAATTAAACCTTGTGAATTCGGTTTACTTAGTTGATGCTTATCTTTTGTTTGAATTCAAATCTATTTAGAGTTTCTTTAGTTTCCATTTCTCAACATTGTTGTAATTGAAACCCTTCCTCAAACTGATAGTCTGATTTCCGTGGCACTGTTCCGTGCCAAATCTTTCTTGAAGTATCAGAAGACAACTAGCTAGGTTTAAGCAATTTGATTGCATTTTAGAATGAGTTAACTAGTTTCAATCAATTCTAGTTGTTTGGTTTCTTGCTTGCACCCATTGATTGTAAAATCCATTTTGTTTGCATTTAAGTTTAGGTTACTGATTTAAGCTTTTAGGGTTTCTGATAGTTTTTTTTATTTTTGCATTTGGGTTTCAACCATCAACTTGATTTCAATTGCATTTCATAAATCCTTGCATTTTTCATTTTCATTTCTTTCCAAAACCTTAAAACCCATTTATATCTGGAAAATCTAAAAAGAACGACACGTGAGCTTGAATTAAATAATTTTCTATTAGCCCCTTGAAAAAATACGACTCGAGGCCCCTATACTTCATTTGTTTGTATTAATTATGGGTTTTCAAAAATTTAAATCAATTTACAACCCTAATCGTGACACATCAAATCTAGGGTTGTCAAGGATGCGTTCCTTAGAAGGGAATAGTAGGCGTCGATCTAATCTAGAGTTTCATTAGAAACCTAAAAGTCAAGACCAGATAATTGGTAAATTATCAAAATTTCTATTATATATGTTTTGTACTAACTTTGTGATGTAGGAATTGAGAGATCGAAACTTTGGGTTCCGAGTGCCCTATTGGATCCAAGCGACCGGACAATCTAGGCGCCCAGAAGGGATCCATGCACCCGGATGTCAGCCGATCAGGTTAGCGAGGTGGATGAGATGGCGAGCCTGGAGTGATCAAAACACCTCAGCTTCCAAGTGCCCGGAGATGGATAAGGCACAATGGAGTCAAACCTAATCCAGTAACTTCCACGTCAGCATTCCAAGTGTAAGATACGAGAAATTTTTTAGGGTTAACTGAGGTAAATAAACTTTACATCTAATAATCGTCATTAAGGGCTAAATCATTTATGGGTTTGGGTTCAAACTTGTGTTTAATGAAGCCAATTAAATCAGTCTCATTTAATCCAATTAGTAGCCCAATTAAACCAGCCCATTAACCTAAATAAAAAACCCAAATAGATATAAGTTGATGGTTCAGGTCGGGTTAAACCCGTTAACCCGTTAGGGATTTCTTTTAAAAACCTACGATTCTCTCCTTACTCTAACTTGCGATCCTCCTCGTCTTCTTCTTTTCCCCTGACGACGTGATCGCGCGAGCGCTTCTCCTCCGCAGTCGTGCCAAAGCCGAGTTGATTGTTGGCAATCAGAACTCCGATCGACGATCAGAGCTCTCGCCGGAGTGGGCTGGATCTGATCGGGTGGCGGCGGCGATCGGCATAAACAAGGGATTGGGTCTAAAGAGGTAAGATCCAAGTCCTTGTCTTCGTTAGGATTTCTTGGATTGCGTATGGACTTCCATTGGGGTTTTGTAGTTGGATTTCTGAGATTAGCATCTTGATCGGCAGATCAGAGGGAGTTCTTTGGTTTCGACCGTGAGCTTGGAACCGGATCTTCATCGGGGCTGAGCAAGATTTCTAGGGCTCTATCTGAGGTAGGTATTCTTGATCTGGGTAGTTCTTGTTCAATAACAAGTTGATGGATGGTTGTTGGGATTTGATCGATTTTGGTTGGGTTACTGTTTGATCGGATTTCTTATTTTTTGTTGGATCTGTTGACAGATCTGATTTGGTTGGATCCGGTTGATCAAGAAAGGGTTGGTGATTGAGATCAAATTAGCTTACTGTTAGTATTTGATTAATCTATCCAGTGAGTTCTTGACATTAGATTTTGTCTTGTTGGAATTTTGTCAAAACAGAGTTAATGAATTTTGTTCCTACATGATTGTTGTTGAGATCAGATTAGTTACTATTGTGAGGATTGGGTTAAGTTAGTGTTTGATCCGGTTAAGGTTAACCTTAGATTCGATTAGGGTTTGACTTATTGTAGAATTTAAAATATAATTATATTTAGTGGTGTTGTATGTTATAATTTGCAGGACTTAATTGGTAGATCCTACTACGCATGAGGATTTTATTTTCTAGGGATTCTTGTATCGATATTTGTCATATCAGGTGGGTACTCCTGTACTTGATCAGTACAGTTCCTAGTTGTAGTGCATAATTTATTATAACTTAGTTATTTGACATCTTGACTTTGTTCTTATCATTACACTCTTTGCTTGATACCTTGTTGATTGATCTTTGATATTATCTTCTGGTTGCATCCATACAATCTCATTTTATTGTTGATCTGTGAGTGATGACTTGTTCTAATTGATGTTGATTATGCCTGAGTAGATGTAGGTCTCACTTGTTGAATTGAGCATCATGATATTTACATGATAGAAGTAGGTGTGATTAATTGTTGTTATTGTTGGCACTCACTTGACACTGTGTGATAGTGGTATAAGAGTGAGAGCAATTGTTGCACTATGTTGGGTGCAATCAAGACTAACTAGATTGCTCTCCTGCAATATCCTGCCCGCTCCCCACTTGATTAATAGTGGTTTGTTGTTGGAGCGTGTGCAGTTGTCTTGTTTGACACCCCAGTTTACTAGTTGGATGTCTAGGGGTGGCGAGTGCAAACAGTAACCATGTATATACATGTGCATGCATTTGTTGGTAGTTATTTACTACATTTATGGTTGTTGCACTTGTTTATTATATGATTGTTGCATTGTATGACATGACATGCATTATTCTCGTATTGTATGATACCTGTTATTTGTACGTAGTATATTGACCTTCTTCATTATGGATCATATGGAGACTGTATATCCTGTTGATTCCTTATATATATATATATATATATATATATATATATATATATATATATATATATATATATGTTGTGCACTTCCATTCTAGTATCTACTGAGTATTTTATACTCACCAACCCAAACCCTGGGGTTCCTTTCTTTCTTCCCCATGTAGCAGATAAGGATGTTGTTTGAAGCTTGGAGTTATGCAAGACTGCCCCTATCTCACAATAGGAGGAGTATTTTGTTATTTTACTTCGTATGATTTTTGGACTGCATTGGATAGTGGTTTCAGATTTATGCTTGTGCGGTCAACAGTTGTTATAATTCTAATTATGGGGTCTTTGTGCGTATCTGTAGTTTACACTTATGTTCATATTGTATGGAGTTGGATCTCGTTATAATTCCGCTGTCGCAGTTTTCTATTAGCATAGATTTGTAGAGTTTGTCGTTGTTTGATCGATTTATACGTTGTGGTTTACTATTTGTACATGCATGCGATGACTATGTGGTTTGTGGCCATATGGGCCTTTATCGTTGTAGTTTAATAGTTTATTTATTTATATTGTACTAGTGATCGACCGTGTGAGCCTTATGTATCAGGGAAAGTTAGATTGTTACAGAAGAGATACTGTCGAAATTTTTTAAACGGTTGTCTCTCGGGATAGTAGCCATTAAATAATTTAATAGTTATTATAATATTTTTAAATATTTTTGATCATTTTAAAATGATTTTAATAAATTCAAATAATTTTTACTAAGTTAAGTTAGTAAAGAGTCTTTTATATAAAAGTACTTATTTTTTATTAAATTGAATAAGAAAATTGATTTACTTTAACGTGTTATAACAATAATATTGAAAAGGGATATTTTTGGAGATGAAAAATATTGTGGGACACTATTTTAATTTTTTTTTTTTAAATAAAGACTATGCTTTTGACAAATATAATAATTAGGAACACCTTTTAATTTTTGCCCAATTAAGGGAAAAAATCAAACGAGAATATTTTTATAATTAAAAAAATATTTTAAAAAAATGTTTAAAAAGTATTGTATTTCAAGAGTTATGTTATTAGTCAAATAGACCATAAATGCCCTTTAATAGAGTAAACCATTGAATTCTTGAGTTTCACTATTTATCTTGGTCATCGCAATAAACTCTCATCATTCTGTGGGCATCTCAATGTAAGATTTTTGGAGAAGTTTATGAAATTAAAAAGTTGAACAAAAACTTTGAAGGTATGAGATTTGAGTTTTAAAGATTTATAATTTAAAAGCAATAGAGAAAATTCAAAGTTATCAAAATTAATCATGTGAATAAGGTCAGTAATTAATTAACAATGAAATTTGAGATTTATAAGAAGATTTTTTATTTAAAAAAATAAATAAATTTTTATATATTTGATGTGACATATTAAAAATTATTAAAAAAATCATTTAAAATTCTAATGATCGGAGATGCCTTTAAGACGTTTCAGTAGAATGACTGAAATCAATCTACCATTTAATAAGTCTATTTTAAAATTTATCTGAATATATAAATATGAATTTTAAACTTACCATCTATACCAAATTAAACTTTCTTCGAACCCTTCTCTTATCCTTGTAGTTGACATCGAGCCAATTTCAACATTGACCAAGTTGTCATGAATTGACTTTAACAGCCAACGGTCCAGTTTTAATTTGATTAATGACCTCCTCTAACCAATCACAAATTGAGAGTCAAAGTCAACGTGCAATTAGAGGATTCATTTTCGCACATGCCGTACGTAGACAAATGCTGCATCAATCTTTGAAAAGTGATTTATTGGCAAGTTCTCGATCTAAATGGGGAACGCATTCGCCCGTTGACTAACGGATGTAGACACTTTTTTTTTTTTTTTTGAAAAGTGATATAACGGGGACACATATCTTTAAGCATTCAATGCATGGCAGGATAAACTAAAGAGATATACCGTTGACTTTTTAAATATGTATGGGTCAAATATCCAACATGGCTTTTGAACAAGGCCAAAAAGTAAAGACTCGAGACCAAAAATGACAAACTAGGAGCAGTGTCTCTAACTCTGCCGACATCTTAATTAACAAATGTTTTGCTCAAGTCAACGCTTGAAAATGATAACCGATTTCGTATTTTGACGAGTAGTTGATGATTCAGTCAACTGCAAAATTCTTATCTTAATTTGTTAAATATAATCATTTTTTTTTTTCAAAAAAAAAAACTTACACTCATTTGATTTAATTTTATATAAATAAATTTAATATATTTCTTATCACTTCAACAAAAGATGGAATTCGTCACCCCAGCGGTTCTACATGATGTCTCACGATTATCTGTAAGGAGATAAATCGAAAAGCTACAGTTGGTTAAGACAGAGAAGGACATTGTCTCAGTTTTGTCAAGATTCAACCTTTATCTACTTCAACAACTCTACTCCGTCATAATCAACTCAACTATGCCCCGAGAACAATATATTTTTCATCACAAATATATAACACATTGTCAATTAAACAAAAATGTATAAATGGATATCGATATCATTGAGTGCAAAATAAATTGTCAAATAAAATTTTCAATATCCACATATGCCTTGTAGAGTTGGCAAAATGTTACTATGTCAGTCTCCTAGGAAAATTTTCTTCAATCATAAGATAGGAGTCTCTTAAGAAAATGTTTTTAAAAATTTATTAATTAAATGATCATGGATGCTTATCTTACATACAAAAAATATATATATGAATGATCTTTTAATATTATTATAATTTATGATACTTTTGTGAGGATGAAAAATGTGTATTTATGTTAAGAGGTCAGTTATATCGTCGTCTCTTATTCATCCTCTATTTCTATATCCTTACATCTCTTGCACTACAAAATCACCTCTTACACTATAAAATCGAAGAGAAAGCCACCATGGCCATCGCCTTGGCTCCGTCCCTACTTCCATGGAAGACAAACTACCAAGTGAGATAGATGTTTATACCATTACCACTAGAGTACCTTGACTGGATTTGATTCAAATTTGTTTCACAAATCAATGATGAGTACGACTTTAAATTTTGTCCTAAGACGATAAGTTGATACAAAGGATCTTACTCATCACGAAGATAAAGAGATGATTGGTAAGGATTTCCCGAGCATTATGACCTTGGGTATTTTACTCATCATGAAGATGAGAGAACGATCACATCACACGAGTATTATGATAAATTTGTAAGTTAATTTTCTTCGACTTACTTTATTGTTAGAAATGTCATCCTTTTACAGTTATGTGAATCAATGAATGAATGATAAATCGCAAAGCAACATTAATTTAGAATGAAATGCACTTATTCTTGGGGACAAAGTTACTTGGCATTCCTTCTGAATGAGCTTGGATGAGAATGAAACTTGCCAGAAGCGAAACAAATTGCTATGCTTCTGGCACCTCATCAGGAGAGACGTTGTTGTGACAAGTTGAATCGCATGGATAGGGGCAATCAATCTTTACGAAGGGTCTTCGATTGTAGAACCAATCTGCAACTGCCGTCGCAATTCGCTGTACAAGTACATTACCCATAAGAAAAGATAGACAGACAATATATAACCGCAACGAGAAATGTAGTTAAAAATCCAAGAGTGATAGATTGTAAGTATATCACTTACTGTCTTGTTAAGCATAGGAGAGCCCGCAGCAAACCATGTCTCTTGTATCTCCGACTGGCAGTGGACAAAGCAGGAGTTTATGAACAGGCCTCTCGAGCTTAAATTGCCTAATCCATTCAATGCATTCAAGAAGTCCATTCTGTACCCTGTCAGCGTGAGAGAAAACAAAAATACTACTATGAAAGATGTCGTTCGACATTTATTTTAATGCCTACTAAGGAACATGATTAGTTCACCTTCAATGATTTCAAGTTGAGCTGGAGAGCATTGATTTATATCGAGCTTGCAGGCCTTCCAAGTTTGCCGAGGATCAGCACTTCCAGGTGCCAAAATATTCCTTATCTGAAGTGGGTACAGAAGCCATGTAAAAATATACTATGATCGATTACTACTCTAGGAAGACACACAAGTCAGTTTTTAGTACATACCTGCCATGAATCATAAGCTGCATTTAGAATAAACAGCTGTGTATCGACTCCTTGAGCCATGTATTGAGGGAAGAAACACTGTATTATGTACCTGAGTTATCATTAGTCGAAAGTAAAGAAACAAGAGGAAGTTTACAATGCAAACTTGGAAACTACTTGCCAGTCCAGGTTCTGTTGTTGAAGAACAGTGAGGCAGATTCTTTGTTGATCCCTTAAAAACATGAACAAACATTTATGAACATTACCAACTAAAGTGTTTCGAATTTACATATCGAACATTTAGAAGGAAAAAAACAGAAGTATTTAGAATATTTGTCTATAAGTAATTGCAGCAAAATCACACATGTGTTGTAACCACATCATTGTAGAAGGTCTGGATGTGTTTAGTTTGAGTAATATCCTTCCTGTCAAATAGCACAACTAATGAATCTTATGCTGAACTTGGACGAGTAGAACTTTCCTTTGTGTATTGTTTGATTCGACAAGAATGCACAGCTTACACATTTATGAAATAACCAGCATCTGAAAGGCATTTGACCTTGGCACTTTCTGGTAGAAAGTCCCGAAAGCTGTCACAGTGTAGTATCGAAGCCAATCCTCCAGCTGAACAACCAGAAAGAAGTGCCTGCAATTCTGACTAAGTCACCAATGTGATTGGGTTGCGATAACCAAATTAGCACCTAGAAACATACGTTTTCAGCCTCACTCATTCCTTGAGCAAGTAGATCTTCCATAACGGCACGCCATACCCTGGCTCCTCTATAGTGAAGATTGGTGACCTAGTAAATTCAAAAACGAATTAATTTGTACAAAGGCCAAACTTGTGATCTTGCTTCAATATGTAACATGAATGGTATCCTTCCAAAGTACATTATTGTGGCAGCAGATGCAAGGTCAATCTGACTCACAGGATCTACTTTCTCTACATCCCCCGTGAACGATGAGCCATCACAATAACGAATCTTGACTCTGTTCCAGTTGTAGAAATCTGAATGTCAACAGTTCGCACAGAAGATGTCAGAAGAAAATTAGAACATAAATTGCTTGCAATGTGATAGCTGCATGTATAAGCAAAATCTGTAGAGTATTAGTGGCAACTTGACTTTGAGCTGGAAAAATTATATTTTATATTATACTTTACAATATGAGCTATGTAGGGGGTAAAACTGCATAATTGTACACCCATTTGAGTTTCTTTGTCATGATGGTGTTGTTCCAGATAGTTGTCGATGTTGATCCAACGACCTCGGATTCAATTAATCAGCTTGTTGATAAATTGACAATGCGAACCAGTAGAGCTCGATATGACAATGTGAATTTAATCTCCTTTAAATTCTTGACAATACCCTTTTGATTATGAAGGCACCACTTTGGATAATAGACATACCATTTTTGTATCTAGTCATCGACTTAGTTTTTTTGGTCACCGACTTAATATTGTCGGTTGTCGAAACACCTCTTTAGATGTTGACACACCCTTTCAGGTAAGCTTATTCTTTCATATAAAGGTGAAGGCAAGCCTTCTCTTCTTAAGACAATATTATCTTGCTAAGTGCTTACAATTGATTAGCAATTGTCTCTCCCAAGATATAATGATTTACAACTCGAAATAGGAGCACTCCAAATTTCACGTCTAGTGAACTTTCAAAGCCTTGGAACTCTTATAGAGGAGAGAGATACAATAGAACTCAAGAGGAAGAACTTTGAGAATTTTTTGAAAATTAGTATTTTGAGCCAAACCAAAGAGTGAAGAGCCATTAATTAATGTTGCTTTTTTCCTTTGCTTTGCAGTCGTTGCTTCCAAACTCACTCAAGTGCATTGCTCAGCTAATTAATCAATTTCAATCAATCAATTAATTAATTAGTTTGTTACTTAATCTTTCAATTAATCAATAAATTAATTAATTAGTTACTTAATCTGTTATTGTTGCCCATGCATTGGAATGCACTCATATGGATTAATTAATCAATTAATCTTTCAATTACTTAACTAATTAATTAATCAGTTACTTAATCAATTAACTTATTATTAATTTCTAATAATTATTTGATTAATTTATCTCAATTCTTTTTTCAGTCAAATCACGGAAATTCAATTCAATTTATCAACCAATTTTTCACACCTTAATGGTCCCATGAGAATTGACACTATACATACTAAGTTAGCATTTTCATGTATTATCTCCATGAACCTCACTCGTATTTAAGCCAATATTACCAACCCTTCTATGGAGAATCAACTAGGTAATTTATTGCAGATTTGATTTTATATTGTATAATTAGGAAGATTTAATTTGATAATAGCTATAATTGATTAGGAGATATTATGTGATTTTAATTCCTTAAATAGGAATATGTAATTTGTATATAAAAGAGGCAAGGTTATTAAAATATGATAAGATTTTTTTGAGAATCTCCATGCTATTAGGGTCACCTTCCTTCTGCGCCTAGCCACCTCGAGTTTTGGTCTTCATCAACCATCGGGGATTCTGATCTTCAAGGTTAGCCCTGGTGTAAAAGCAAATTTGCCTCTTTGTTATAACTCCTAACAGTGAAAGGCTAAGATTTCTGACGTTCGCAAGCCCAATTCTGTTATACCATTCAGGGCGACAACTTTCGGCCAGAATATCTCTACCTCTGTCTAGTTACTGAAACTACAGCTAATCATGTTGGACTCTGAACAGATGCAGGTACACTCTTTCACAATCAATTATGCTCCAAATCACCCCATGATGCCACACTTCCTAGCTCAACCAAAAACTATCATTCACAAACTAAATGACCACAATTATCTTAGTAGTCACAATATGTAATGATGTTCATCAACGAACGAGAAAAAGATGATTATCTCTCGATTATTCCAAAATCAGAAATAGGCAATCTGGAGTATCAAGTCTAGAGGGTTGAAAACAACCTTGTCATGTTATGGTTAATCAACTTTATAAATGCAGAAATTGATGAAAATTTTCTATTGTTCACGACTACCTAAGATATAGGAGGCAGTTCATGATACTTTCTCCCGCCGAGACAGCATTACTAAATTAAAAAGCACTCTGCAAGACTTCAAGCAAGGTAATCATCATTCAGTAACTACCTATTTCACAACTCTCACTCGATATTGGCACTAGGTGGATCTCTTTGAAATCCATAACTAGAAGTATTCTGCAAACCAAATGTATTTCAAGAAATTTGTGGAGACCGAGAGAGTATTTAAGTTTCTGATGGGACTTAATCAGTCTCTGGATGCAATAAGGGGCAGAATTCTAAGCACAAAACCACTACTAAGTCTTCGGGAAGCTTTTTCAGAACTCCTAAGGGAAGAAAGTCGTATGCGAGTAATGTTGGAACAACCAAACCCCAAAATTCAGCCTCTCAAATCAACTAAAGCAAGTGCTCTAGCTGTCCGAAATTCCACTCACAACACGAATGACAATCAGCCAAAGAAGGAACACTCGTAATGTGACTACTATGAAAAGCAAGGACACACAAAAGACACGTGTTAGAAGCTTCATGGGAAACCGGTAGATTGGAAGCCCTCTCGTGACCATGAAGCAAAGGGAAATGTTATAGTAATACCCACGACACAATGTGATAACTCGATTCCTTTCTCAAAGGAACAACTTGATATTCTCCAACAGCTCATTCAAAAGGCAAACATATCGTCTCCATCAGCAATGCACACATATGCCCACTTCCCTTGGATCGTGGATTCTAGCACTTCAAAACACATGACAGGTGATAGATCACTTTTCTCCATTTTTTCACTATATGACAAACCCCAATCGGTACGTATAACAAATAGGACATGTGCTAAAGTAGTTGGGACAAGAACCGTTCATCTCTCAAGAATACTAATTCTACATTATGTGATATTTGTTCCTGACCTTGATTGTAATCTTGTGTCTGTTAGTAGATTAAATAAAGATCTCAATTAGGAGACTAAATTCCTTTCTAACTCTTGTGTGTTTTAAAACTTGAGCACCAGGAAGACGATTGATAGTGCTGAGTTTCGTGAAGGTCTTTACTTCCTTATGTCTATCTATCTTCAAGCTATTTAGTTAGTCACAAATGTCAGTTGAGTCTTGGTGATAGTAAACAGTCCAATAAAGAAAGTGATATTATGATGTGGCACTTTCGATTTGGTCATCCCAATTTTTCATATTTAAGGTACTTGTTTTCCTCGCTCATTATTAATAAAAATCCGAGTTTGTTTCAATACAAAGTTTGTCAAATTGCAAAACACACTCGAAACACTTACTCTCCCAGACAATATAAGCCCACACATCCTTTTTCTCTCATCCATGGTGACAACTAAGGACCATTTCGTACCCCAAATCTCATAGGATAAAGGTAGTTCCTACTATTAGTTGATGAATACACTAGATTATGTTGAACATTCCTAATGAAAGACAAATCAGAAGCCAAGCACATCTTTCAAAACTTCCATCATGGTCAAAAATCAATTCAAAGGTGATATTCAAATACTTAAGATCGACAATGCCAAAGATTTTTTCAATTATGATCTTGGCTCATATCTCAAATATTATAGAATTGTCCAACAAAACTCATGTGTTGACACACAGCAATAAAATGGTATAACCGAACAAAAAAATCATCACAATCTTGAGGTAGTGTGATCTCTACAGTTGCAAGCTACTACCCTAACCACATTTTGGAGAGAAGCAATCCTCACTGCTATATACCTCATAAATTATCTACCCTCTCGAGTTCTTAAACACCGTACTCCATTGCAAACACTACAAAAATTATTTCCCCAGTCTCGCTTTATCTCCAACCTTCCTCTCAAACTCTTCGGCTGTATCGCTTTTGTGTATATTCACTCTCAATACTAAGGCAAGTTTGATACTCAGGCTCATAAATGTATCTTTCTTAGTTATTCCTCTTACCAAAAAGGATACAAATGTTATTCACCAGTCACGAAAAGGTTCTAGAATGCTATGGATGTTACAGTCTTTGAGACTATTCCTTACTACTCTAATACTAAAATTCAGAGGAAGAACAATACCAATGAATTACAGTATTGGGAGTAGACATCCCTTCTTGGGCCATCATTGTTTGAGTCTTCCATTCAGCCTTCCCCAAGATCTAGTAATCGACCGTCTCCAAATCTTGATAGTCACCCTCCTCATCCTCCTACTTTACAAATGTATGAAAGAAGGAAACATCGAGTGGCAGTACTATCTCAATACTACCAAGAAAATTCCCCAAGTCAAGTTGAACCTGAATCACAATAGGAGACAACAGATTCTAGTCCACAGATGGATTTTATATTACATCTACCAATTGCACACAGGAAAAGTATAAGATCATGCACTCAACACCCTTTTCACAGTTGCATCTCCTACATGAAGCTATCATCATCATTTCATGCATTTGTGGCCTCTTTAGATAGAGTCAATATTCCTAACTTTGTGGATAAAGCTCTTAAAATTCCTGAATGGAAGAAGGCGACACTCGAGGAATATAATGCACTAGAAAAGGATGACACGTGGATGATAACAAAGCTACCACCAGGAAAGAAAACTATGGGGTGTAGTTGCATCTCCTACGCGAAGCTATCGCCATCATTTCATGCATTTGTAACCTCTTTAGATAGAGTCGATATTCCTAACACTGTGGATAAAGCTCTTAAAATTCCTGAATGGAAGAAGGCGACACTCGAGGAATATAATGCACTAGAAAAGGATGGCACGTGGATGATAACAAAGCTACCACCAGGACAGAAAACTGTGGAGTGTAGGTGGTTGTTCTCAGTTAAACAAAATGCAAATGGGAGTATAGGCCGGTACAAAGCACGCCTAGTGGCAAAAGGAAATACTCAATCATATGAAATTGATTATCAGGAGACCTTTGCGCCAGTGGCTAAACTCAACACAGTTCATGTTCTACTATTCATAGCTACCAACTTGGAGTGGCCTATATCAGCTCGATGTTCAAAATGTTTTCCTTAATGGAGACTTGACTGAAGAAGTATATATGAGCATCCCAGCTAGTTTTAAGACAAGTGATACACAAGGAAAAGTATACAAACTCAGAAAGGCTTGCATAGGTTGAAACATCACCGAGAGCATGGTTTGACAGATTTACAAAAGTCTTAAAAAATGATGGATACTCTCAGTCACAAGTTGATCACACTTTATTCACTAAATACTTCCCAGATGGGAAAATCATAGTTTTGATTGTGTATGTTGATGATATTATCCTTTTAGGAAATCATGGTGACGAAATTAAAAGGCTCACGTCGCTCATGTCTAAAGAATTTGAGATCAAAGACTTGAGGCACTTAAAGCATTTCTTGGTAATGGAAATGACATGAAGAAACAACGGCATATCTGTTTCCCAACGCAAATACATACTTGATCTGTTGCGTGAAACTGGAATGAGTGGGTGTAAGCCGGCTGAAACTTCCATAGATCCCAATATTAAGCTTATACCTAGAACTGATGAATTAGCGGCTGACAAGGGACAATACCAACAGTTAGTGGGTAAGCTAATCTACCTAACTCGTACACGTCTGGACATAAGTTTTTTAGAGAGTCGGGTGAGTCAGTTTCTAAGTAATTCATCTATGGATCACATGAAGGCAGTAAATTGTATATTGAGATACCTGAAGAAAGATCCAGGAAAATGTCTCATGTTCAGGAAATCTGAAAGCCGATCTTTAAAAGTATATACTAATGCTGATTGGGCAGAGTCTCCAAATGATAGAAGGTCTATATCAGGATATTACTCTTTCATCTGGGAAAACCTGGTAACATGGTGAAGCAAGAAGTAAACTGTGGTCGCTAGAAGTAGTGCAGAAGCTGAGTTTAGAGCACTAGCCTAAGGTATTTACGAGGGGATATAGCTAAAGCGACTGCTAAACGATTCAAAGTTGAGAAATCAGACCCTACTCAAATCTTATGCGACAACCAGTCAACTATCCAATTGCTAATAATCCTATCCACCATGATCGTACCAAACATGTGGAGATTGATCAACATTTTATCAATGAGAAAATTGAAGATAAGTCAATCACCCTCAACTACATTCCATCAAAGTATCAAGCAGCTGACATCCTTACCAAGGCCTTGTTCAGACCTAATCTAAGTGAGATGAACACGATCCTTGGGTTGGAAAGCATCTACCACCTAAATTGAGGGAGAGTGTGGAGAACCAATGTAGGCAATTATTGTAGATTTGATTTGATATTATATAATTAGAAAGATTTTATTTGATAATAACTGTAATTGATTAGGAGATATTATGTGATTTTAATTCCTTAAATAGGAGTAAATTTGTATATAAAAGAGGGAAGGTTATTGAAATATGATAAGATTTTTTGAGAATCTTCACCTTCATTACTTAATAATCTTATACATTAATTTCTCATTCAATTAAGAAATTAGTTTACAACGATCTACTAGCAAATTAGCCATCCTTGTTCCTATTTGACTTATTGGTTACGAAAATCAACTTTTCTAATAGATGGTTAATATACATTTCTTTATTTTGGGGTTCATTGATTTGAATCCAAACCTATACACTTTTGTCCTTTGGAAACCTTCTCCAAGAAGTTATATATATTAAAAAATTTCAAAAACCAATATATGTTATAACTCATTATCATATTGTTATCATATTTCTTATATCTTAACTTATATGTTACTCCATTAAATCAATGACGTTTCCAACTCTCACCTCTACCTCACAATATACTCAAAGAAGTGTGTCAACTACTTAAAGGGTGAATCGACTATCTGAAGATGTGTGTTAACTAAGTTTGACAATTGCGCATCAAAGAGGATGACTTGACTATTCAAAGGGGTGCATCCAAATAATTAAAGAGGCATCAACTATCCAAAGGCGTATCTTTATATCAAAGGGGTGTGTTTGCCCAAAGTGGTGCTTACTCTACTCTAAAGGGGTGCCTAGATTACCCAAAAAGGTGTCGCCACCCAAAGGATGTCTTAACTACTTGAAAGGGTGTTTGTACTACCTAAAAGGATGTCTCAACTATCTAAAGGTGTACACTGATTTAATGGGATGGCTTAACTACCCGAAGGCATAGGTGTACGTCAATTTGATGGGATGCCTTAACTACCCAAAGGGGTGAGTCTTCAAATTGAAGAATCGCGATCAATGCTGCCAACCCATCAACCAATTGTTCCAAGATGTCAACGAGATAATGAACTCACCTTCTGAAGGAGTTAAACTACATAGATACAACAAGTCAAAATACAATAAAAATATTTTTTCTCATGACTCATCCTCTGATTTCATCTATTGATCACATGAAGGAGATGACACCCTATAAAAGAAAAGGAGGGGAAACATTAATTGAAGCACAACTAGTGGCAAAGAAGGGTAACATTAAATTCAAATAAATTGAATGTATATGTATCTTATGCTTATTCTATTTCCAACTATACCATTGCAAATCCAACTCTCATGGTTAACTGAGAAATATTTATAGGATTGTACGGTAATTAGTTCCAATATAAGATGCTTTTGGAGTATAAGATGTTTTTGGAGCATTATTTAATCTACATCTTAAAAAATTATGAGTTCATCCCACTAACATGCTACATAGTGATAATACAAAGAAGTAATGTTTTTACCTAACGCACAATACTTATTTTATATTAATAAATTTCAATCATAAGTCAAGATAATTGTTAAGGAAAAACTAGCTCATTAACTATCAAGACTCAAGAAGGAATCCAAATTACTCATCTAAGCTTATACAAGTTTCTTTATTAGTACACAATTCACCATGCAAAACTAAGCATGTTGAGTTTCAACATTGAAACAATAGCATACAATTCTGACCAAAGACTAAAATTCCAACATGGAAGGATACCTTGATAATTAGATTTCACTTAAACCAAAGTTGAAGAGGCATTGAATGGAATCAGTTAAACTGAGATTTATGGGACTTTTTGCAATGGGTGAGAATAAATGTAGCTAATGGCAAAAAAACATCTTTGGAAATTTACAATGAACTGAGGTGTCAACATACTTTAAATATAATGGCAAAAAAAATCTTTGGAAATTTACAATGAACTGAGGTGTCAACATACTTTATATTGCATCAGCGAGTAACATGTGCAAAATTTTCAAGGCAATTTAGGAAGGAATTCTTCCTATGAACATTAACTAGATCAGATATTTTAGTACGCCAAAATATTCAAGCTGAATAAAGGGAAACAACCATGACATCAAACATGAAAAAAAATTACTATGATAATAAGGGTGAGTAGTATAAAGGACAGCCAGATGCATGAAGCTCCCACCAGTGCGGGATCCCGAGGAAGGATCGGATCACATTGGATCTATTATATACAGTCTTACTTTATATTTTGCAAGAGGTTGTTTTCATGACTCAAACTCATGACCTCAAAGTCGCATGACAACAACTCTACCATGTAACAAAAGTGAGTAGCATATAAGACAAAATTTCTTACTTCTGTACCTGGATTAAATGCTTGACTATTGCTTAAGATGCC
Organism: Curcuma longa; assembly: GCF_044706935.1. Lineage (NCBI taxonomy): Eukaryota > Viridiplantae > Streptophyta > Magnoliopsida > Zingiberales > Zingiberaceae > Curcuma > Curcuma longa. Next base: position 20,150,558 of record NC_133863.1, read on the forward strand.
TGAAAAAGCAAGTTGTGTAGCCATTTGTTTGGAAGAGCCTAAACGGGTATTCTTTCGTGCTAGACAAGTGGTTAAATTGTTGCACCATCCTCCTCCCTGAAAAATAGATGAGTATCTTTTATAGTCTCAAGCACGAAAAATATTCCTATGATAACAAGATAAATTTACTTAACTTACAAAAAAAAACATTGCTTGTTATTGAACAAGACTACTTTGTGTTTGGTCTATATGCTTATTTTATTAACTCGAAGTCAAGATTATGACGGCATTATGAAATATGAAGATAATGTAAAGAATCAAGTCCAAGGAATTTTCTAATTCAGATAAGCATACTTTTAGCTAGTAGTCTTATAATATTAGCGTAAGGTGTTATGACATACCTCAAGCTGGACCAACCAACTATTGTTTCCTGATCCAGAACCTCTAGACAGATGATAAGCCGGAGGACTTCCATCCAAACATACTACAAAAATATATCACAGTGAATAATATATTAGACCTAACCGCTCGATCTTGTATATAATGACAGATTGAATGATGTGAACTGCACACAAATAAAAAGGAAATCCAAGATGCTCACACCTGCACCTTTGGCTACACCACTTTCGACATATGTAATATTTACAAACTCTGCTTCCGCTTTAAACAGTATCAGTACAGTAAATGTGCAAATCCAAGCATACAATCTAACATTTAACATCTGCAAAACAAAACAGATTTATCATCACAACATATACCCTACTTTCGTAATTGGTTCAACAATATTTCTAGAAAACATCACGAATCCAATATAGCTAGATGAATTATTCAGATGGGTCAAAAAATTGGTATGAAATAGTTCCTAAACCTGAGATCATACTGAAACGATACAGTTACACTGAAGGGTTTCTGAATATAATTTTACATGTCACTTGGCTGATGTAGGCCTAGAAAAAATCAAAATCTTACTTAAATACCTTGCAAAGGTTTCATTTAACCCAACTTGCCAAGAAGAGAAAATCTATTTGAAGCAAAGATTTTCATGAGTACAAAAGCAAGTTTATAGAATCAAGTGGTAAGTTGTAACATTGAAATGTATGATTATCTAATAATAAGCATGGTGCATACATAGAGGGGGGAGGGGGAAGAGAGAGAGAAAGGAAAAGGGGGATAAAATTTTCAGTTTCTCCTACTCATTGAGAAGGAAGGGAAGTTAATTCAGTCCAATTTCTTCATTTTATCTTCCTTCAAATCCCAGCAATATCTAAAGTAATTCCTTTCTGTCCTTTTCTTACTTCGTTCTGATTAAGCACAGCAGAAAATAAAGTAAGAACTTTAATTCAAACTTCAGCACACAATTTCCTGGCCGACAGCTGAAGTCAGTCTGTAAGAAAGCAAGTTTCTACTTAAAGAAAATTTCATTTTAGCCCTTATAGATTACTGACTTTTCCTAAATGCCTCCTGCACTTTAAAGTTATCATTTTACCACCTATACTTTGAAATTCTCATCGAAAATGCCTAATAATTCATTCACTTTAACCAAAGGGGGATAAAATTTTCAGTTTCTCCTACTCATTGAGAAGGAAGGGAAGTTAATTCAGTCCAATTTCTTCATTTTATCTTCCTTCGAATCCCAGCAATATCTAAAGTAATTCCTTTTTGTCCTTTTCTTACTTCGTTCTGATTAAACACAGCAGTAAATAAAGTAAGAACTTTAATTCAAACTTCAGCACACAGTTTCCTGGCCGACAGCTGAAGTCAGTCTGTAAGAAAGCAAGTTTCTACTTAAAGAAAATTTCATTTTACCCCTTATAGATTACTGACTTTTCCTAAATGCCTCCTGCACTTTAAAGTTATCATTTTACTACCTATATTTTGAAATTCTCATCGAAAATGCCTAATAATTCATTAACTTTAACCAAAGCTGACAGTTTGCACATGACAGAATGTACAGCGAGTTGATTTGTAATAAGTTTGCAATGGAATTTTTATTAAAATAAATTTTTTGGAATGAAAAATATTAGTATATTTTTATAGTAGAGTTAAAAACCTTAAACTAGCTAAAATTGTTGATTTTTAAATCAATTTGCACGATAAAAAATTTGACAACAAGCTAATATGACTTATTAGTGGTATCAAAAAGCTCAAAGTGGCCAAAATATTTAATTTTTAGGCCATATATTAATTTTCAAATCAGCTTGGACCATTAGAAATTTCATCAAAAACTATTTTGCAAATCAACTAACAATGAAATTAACTTTTTGGGTAAATAAAATTATAATTTGTCCTGTGCATTGATTTAGCTTATTCATTAACCGACTTGCAATATATTCTATCATGTGTATGATAGCTCAGTTTTAAATTCTAGGGGATAAAATAACAATTTTGCAAGTATAGGAACTGATCCGGCTAGTTACCACCCAGCCAAAAGGATAAGGATAACGACCAATTCTTCACATTAATGGCCCCCCTAAAATCCTGCACATTAATGCACAAGACTGTTAGATGAAGATCAGTAAATCTGAATCCTTGATATTCGAAAACCTTCAAAGGATTATCCTTACCAGCGTCAACAACCAATCACATGCGCCGATCTCCACAAATGATGCTTCGCCTGGTATTATATAAACCCTGCAGGTATGAAGGAAAAGGGGGCCTCCTCTCTCTTTCTCTCTATTTCTCTCAATTTTATACACGTATATTATTTCTTCTATTTCCCTGTGCTAACTTGAGCGTCGGAGTGGTTTGCCGGGGTCCCCCGGCACCATTCTAACCCTCTTTTTCTTAGTGATTTTCAGGTCCCCCTCTCCCGGCGATTCTTTCGAGGAGAGCACAGTTCTGATCTGGCGTATAAATCATCCACGGCGAATTTTGGCCGGAACATTTTGGCGCCGTCTGTGGGAAAACTGAGCTGAGACGCTGGGTGATTACACCGGAAGAACCAGTAATAATCACGGCTCCATCGGAAAGAAAAGTTATGACCTAAATCTAATGTTATCACTTTCCGCCGTCAAATAAACCTAAGCTCCTCCGTCAAATAAAAATGCCCACATTGCCCCTGCCCCTGAGATCAAGCCTGTTCTTGCTTCCTCTCGAATTTACATGCAAGGCCTGCTTCTTCTCTGCTTCTGTTTTTTTTTTCTCTAATCTCTATATTACTATATATGAATAGTACTAATGCTTTTTCTTATCCTATTCTCTTTCACGATACTTTTCATTCAACTACATAACTTGCACCGCCTCTTACTTCTCATTTGAAACTGACGGGCTCACCAATCCGAGACACCGACGGCGTCTCGAACTGCAAGCGCAGCAGTGAGATGGTGTTCGACCACTCGGCGGAGGACATGGCGAGCCCCAATCCCCTCCTCACCTCCGGCGGTCTCTACACCATCATCTCCAAGCCCAACGGCGCCAAGGCCGAGTTCCTCTCCTCCTCGCTGGAATGGTGGCAGCAGCGAGAGCGATGGGTGTCCGACCCCGATCGGAACCTCCCCAACGCTTTCAAGGGCATCACTTCCATGGCTGACAGCCTTCGCGGGCAAACACATCTCCGGCGGTTGCCGCTGCCCACACCGTTCCCTCTTGCGCGTGCGACACACGGGTGTCACGTCCGCATTGCCTGCCGCCGGACACATCTGCAGTTGCCCTGCGCGTCCACCACCGTCACCCTGTTTCGCCTCACTCCGCCCTAAGCTGTTACCATCCAAGGGAGGACAGAGGTGACGATCACCATCCAAGGGAGGACAGAGGTGACGATTACCATCCGACGAGCACTTCCCTCTCCGCATCTTTTTTAAGACAAGCGCAGAGGATGAGCCATCGCCACCGCCTGAGGCGCCTCCCTGTCGGCAATCTACAAGACATCCAACGATGATTCAAGGATTTTATCCATGGAGAGTCAGAGGCTACTAATGACTTTATGGTGAAGTTCCTTCCAACCCTACCAAATCTGCTCAGGCCACGGGTTGCAATCCGAGGATTCACTTCAATAACACTCGCGAGATTGCTCATGCACTTAGAAAGCTACTTTTAACCAAACCCAAAAGCAGAGGCGCCGGACTTACCTAGCTCAGGGAAGAATCAATCCTTATACTTCCTCTCCATGCCATAATACTGCTATACAATTTATAGTTCTTCACTATTTCAACACTCTTGCAGCAGGTTCATTAAAAGAAAGGAAGCGATTGTTGAAAAATTTCCAGGTTGTGAATCTCAAAGAATTGGAGAAAGGAACACAACAAAAACAAGACTCTTTAAAAACTTGCACCAAGGTTTGGCACGGCTTTATTGAGAATTGGCACAGGTTTAGTTTTATCATAGCTATCAAACTCAATTGGATTCTCCTGGTATGAAATTTGGTACCAACCTCACTTCTATTACTGCATTCTAACTTTCAACATTCACTTGACAATGGTTTAGCATACCAATGATCCAACTTGATCAGATCTAACTTATTGTTTATTCTTTATTCTATTTACATGGTTTTAGTTTCAGATTTTTTTCCTCTTTCTGTTTTTGCTCTATTTCTTCACGTATGCAATAATCACATTGCCATCAATGGAGTTGCACTTCAATTCCAATAATTTCCAAATGTCAAATTCATGAGGTTCAACTCTGGTCATAAGGAGTGTAGTTTTGAAAGCAAATACCAATCAATCCTAGGCTAACAAGGGCCTAAATTCTAACTGATCAAATAATTACTTGTGGAGTTAGCATCCTAATTAATCTTGACACACCACTAATGTCTACTTATCTCTGCAACCTACATCTTTCTTCCCTTCTTGAGATGCTTAAGAGCTTATAATGAAATCTCATGGCTATAATTCCAATTTCTGAAGTAATGCAGAGTCAAATCTTGAAATCGAAATATAACAGACTTAAGTTTAAGGAGGATCTTTCCTTGAAGCATATAATTTTAAGCTTAGAGAAATGATTCATTCAACGTTAAAGTATTTTTGGCAAATTTAAAAGAATGCCAACTAAATCAACATCAACACTTTGCACCAAGAATGTTAGCCTTGCTCCGGTAATAACAATTCAAGGAAGATCGGCTCCGAATTCACTGGCAAGATAAGTCATTTATTTCTCCTCACCTAATTTATATTTTGCAATATCATCACTCGATAGTTAATATATTTAGTAGATGAAATATTTTTTCTATCTATGCTCAAGTCGGTATAAATATATCCAGCATGATTATCTTCTAACCAAGCTATTGGATGCATATATCTAGAGAGCTGCAATTAAAATTTTCATTTATTTGCCCTTTATGATCTCGTTTCTTGGCAAAACTTATCCTCACACATGCAGTATAGTTAGTTGATTATCATATCATCTTCCGGCATGACTCTGACTTCATCGGCAAGTTGGTAGTAGATGTATTATTCTTTTCATTGATAAAAAAGGAGATATTATTCTGGTCCCTTATTTATTTACCAAGCACTTATGTTCTTGAGATCGAAAATGCTGATAAGGTTATTATCCGCTTGACATAATCATACAAACTGCATATATGTTCTTTCAATTTTTTACTAACCCTTGAGGCAGGGACCAAGCTAGTTTATATTATCAAAGAGGCTCAGACATACCCAAAGGATGAAAATATTTGTGGTCTTGCAAGTTCCATCAAAAACATTGCTGGCTCAACAGGTCGGGATTCCGAAGCTCCACGCCCGATGACCTTCCGAGCTCTACACTCGCTGACCTGCCGAGCTCCTAACCTCGCTGTTGCTGAGCTCCCGATCTCTTTGCTACCGAGCTCCGAACCTCGTTGTTGCTGAGCTCTGAACCTCACGTAGGGAATTTCGTCTGGAAGAGAAGGGCATCCATGGAAGGATTGGGTGAGCTCGAACCCAAATGGAAGGGCCCTACCAGTGAACCGGTCAAATAGCAGGAGGATCATACTATCTGGCCGACCTCCAACATAAAATGCT
>NC_133863.1:20156540-20184804 GCF_044706935.1 Curcuma longa
TTAGAAATGCATTAATTGAGCATTTATGGGAACAATATGGTAATTCTGATAATTAAGGTTCATAATGATGTATTTTCAATGAAGTGTTATTTGTTTTGTAAAAATATTTAAAATATTTTATCTTAATTGTTTATGATTGATAATAGTATGTCTACTAAATTATTTCCACCAAAATTAAGAAGGAAGGTACTAATATTTATTTTCTTGTAATTAAAAATATAATAATATAAAAATTAGTTATTATGTACCATAAAAATATTAATTTTAATGATAATTATGATCACAATAAAAATATTTAACAAATTAATATGTATGTTGAATAATAAATTATAAGATGGAAAAATAGAATATTCTAAGGAATATTCCTTTTAGCGTAGGAAATGGTGTATATTGGTTGGAGTTGAAAAAAATTTGGTGTTGAAATGACACTAAATTGGTGTTGAGAATGCACCAAAATAGGTTTTGTGGTTGGAGATGGTCTTAGGCGCCTATATAAATTGACTAACTTGTTGAACAATAAAGGAAATATCAGGCCAAGTGATAGTCAGATAGTTCAAGCTCCCCACAAGTTGCCTATATAAAAAGGGATCAGAGAGAAAATCACCCTCATCACAACGATATTTAACATTCACTTCTAAAGGGGTATTAACAGAACGACCATCTTGTAAACCAACCGAAGCGATTATCTCTTAGCGGTATTTATGTTGTTGTAAGAAAATTCCAACAAAGGTAGAATGCACCTCAAGACCTAAAAAATAGTGTAAAGGACCCAAGTTGTTCATATGAAAAGAACCCTGAAGATGCTCATGAAGCTGAGAAATCAACACAGAGTTAGTCCCTGTAATAACAATATCATCAACATGCACTTGTAAACCAGCCATAGCGACTATCTCTTAGCGGTATTTATGTTGTTGTAAGAAAATTCCAACAAAGGTAGAATGCACCTCAAGGCCTAAAAAATAGTGTAATAATAACAATATCATCAACATGTACCAGAAGCAAGACGATTCCATTAGTAGTTTTGCAAAGAAACAAAGAGGAATCATATTAACTTTGGACAAAGGAGAAGCTAATAAGTGTAGAGCGGAACTAATTAAACTAAGCACGTGGAGGCTGCTTCAAACCATAAAGTGAACGTTTCAGCTTGCAAACATCAAAAGAGGGTGTAAAAAATAACTTTGATGGTGGAGTCATATAAATCTCTTCCTTAAGATCTTTGTGCAAAAAAACATTTTTAACATCCATTTGTCGTAATGACCAACCCTTGGAAGCAGCAATAGTTAGAACAAGTCTCATTGTCGTCATCTTGGCTACAGGAGCAAATGTCTCCTCATAATCTACTTCATACTCCTGTCGATTATCGAGTGCCACTAACCTTGCTTTATATTTGTCAAGTGAGTCATCAGACGCAGCTTAATGGAATATATCTATTAACAACCAATGGGCTTAACACCAATAGGACAAGGAACAATATCCCAAGTATGATTCTCCTGAAGAGCTTGAAGTTCTTTTTGCATAGCTTTTACCCAACATGCATGTTTAGTTGCTTGAGAATAAGAGGCAGTAACTGTAGTATCAGCTAAAGTGGTAGAGAAACCATATCTATTAGGAGGATGACGGATGCGAGAGGATTTTCGAAGAGCCACCGGAGCAGTAATTGGATCAGGGTTGGGAAGGATTTGTGACGATAGGGTTTGTCGTCGTTGATAGACAATTCCAGGTTTAAAACACTCAATTGGTGAAGAGATATCATCAAAGCTAGGAAGAAGAATATTTCCGGAAGGAGAAACATGTTGTGGAAAATAGTACTCATGTTCAAAGAAAATCACATTTCTAGAAATACGCAAACGATTAGCAACAACATCATAACACAAAAACCCCTTTTGAGCATTGTTGTAACCATAAAAGCACACCGTACAGACTGAGCTGTAAGCTTGTAACACTCATGAGAGGGCAAGTAAACAAAGCAACACATCCAAATGTGTGTAACATGTGATAATTAGGATGCATACCAAAAAGACGATAGTAAAGAAAATCAAAATTTAATTGTTGAGAAGGCAGACGATTAATCAAATAAACATCAATGGACAAAACTTCTACCCAAATTTAGGCGGAATTGAAGACTCCAAGAGTAACATGCGAACTATATCCAACAAGTGACAGTGTTTACGTTTTGCCACCCCATTTTGCTTGGGGAGTATAAGGACATGATCGTTGAGATATAATACCTTTTTGTTGCAAAAGGGCTTGAAGTCATGTGATAGATACTTGCCACCATTATCAGACTATAAAATCTTAATACAAGTGGAGAATTATGTCTCCATATAAGCTAGAAAATTTTGAAAAATAGTGACCACCTTAGCTTTACTGTGTAGAAAATATATCCATGTGAAATGACTATAGTCAATGAACGTCACAAAATATTTATACTGTGCATGGGAAATGATAGGAGTAATGCCCCAAACATCACTATGTATTATCTCAAAGCATGTATTAGCACAACCACCATAAGTAGGAAAAGGTAAAATTTTACTTTTCCCCAGTTTACAAGTAGAGCAAGCAAGAGGCAATCTATGATTAGAAGATTGATCGTTGTTACCAAGGAAACCACGCTTCATTAAATTAGACAAAATCATATTATTTGGATGACCCAATCGTTTATGCCAAACATTAGTTTTATTTGGATCAACAATAGAAGAGAAGGACAAATTTCTAGGAACAACAAATTGCAACAGAAATAATCTTCCCAATTTATGGCCCCTCGCGATCACTTTCCCCGACACCTGATCCTATACAATACAACCACCAAGAGAAATGTACATCACAGTTATTATCCACCATAGATTATAGTTGTAAACAAATCAGGAGAGACAAATACATGATGAAAAGAAGATTTTGCTAGAATCGATGGAATCAACATATCTTCACAATGATATCCACTTTGGGCCTAAGCCCTCATGCTTTTGTTTTTAAGTTCTACTCAAAAAACCTCATACAAATGGAGATATTTTTTATCTTATAAACCTATAATCTTTTTCATGTATTTTCAATATAGGACTTTGATTGTATCCCAATAATTTTTTTCTTAAACAAAAGATCACTAGGAGGCCCCCTTACCATTATCCTTATGGTTTGGGCCTCTCCTACCTCCTTTATTTTTTCTAAGGGTTCCCACATGGTTTAAGATAGTCTATGTTTTTTATATCAATTGTTAGAACTGATGAAATCAACATATCTCTACAATAGTATGATATTGTCCACTTTGGGCCTAAGGCCGAAACCTTTATGGTTTTGTTTTTGGACTATACTCAAAAAACCCCATACAATGAAAATATCTTTCATCGTATAAACCCATGGTCTTTTTTATGTATTTTTAATGTGGGACTTTGAGTGTATCCCAACATATGTTATATCACAAATGACTATAATTAGAAGATAGTTGTCATTAGCAATTTGAATATTTTGTGTACCAATATACTGCCATAGATTATGCAACAAATCATGTGACCTAGTTATATGATTGGATGCTCTAGAGTCAACAAACCATGGAGAAGTAGTCTTACCTTAACCCTGAAGTGTAAGAGTGGAAAAGCTGTGAGAATCATTTATTGGACCGCTTCTGGAGTAAGAATAGACTGATTGGTGCAAGTGGCTGTGGATGTAGGACCAATAATATTATGGTATGGAACAACTTGAAAAGCTTGGGCTCGTCGATTTCTGGACGTGTAAAACACTCCTTGATAATGTGTTCATGTTGCTTAAAATAATTGCAGAATTTTTTACCACAGTTGCAAGCAATATGCCTAAACTCCTTGCAACTGTAACACTGCATTTGATCCTTTCCACGGTTCCTCCCTTGATAACGACAAATTTCTCCTGTGGTGCACCTATAATAGTTTGTGTAGCCAGTCTATGTTCGTCACATAACAATTCACCATGACATACATCCAAAAAAGGAACCGGATTTCTATTTACAAATCCAGCCCGAGCAACATCAAAATCTAGTTTCAATTTCATCAAAAATTGATCACGCCTGCTATCTTCATGAACCGCTTGAATATTGGCTAAGGCCTCTTTTGGTACCTTTGAATAGATAATACCAGAATATTCACTCCAAAGGTTGAAAAATCTAGAATAATATTGCTCAATGGAGAGATCACCTTGACTGAAGTTACTAAATCTCAAGCTCTAGTTGAAATCGTCTTGCAGTATTATCATGATGATATATTCGCTTCAGATAATCCCACATCTCCTTAGCTATACCAAAGGAGCATAAATTGTTCACCATATTCCATATGAGCTTCAATAAATCCTAAAAGTCAAGAGATAATTTGAGCATCCTTTGTCTCCCATTGGTTGAGTTCCTTAGCATCGTCAGGAGCTATAGAAGACCCATCAATGTGACTCCAAAACTCTTTCTCTTTCAGAAACATTTTGAATGAAATTCCCATACAGAATCATTTACCATTAATTCCTTGATTGCATAATTCTTTCTTGTAAATTTGATAGCCAAGGTACCTATTCTTTTTATAGTGAAGAAATAATTATTTTTCCCATATTTTGTAGGTATTCTTCCAGAAAAATTCTCAGCAGCTATTCGAAAAAAAAATCTGAACCAGAAATCTCAATGCAATACTCTCAATCACAAGTTGATTGACCAAAAAAAAAATCCCAGAAAGAAATTATTGATAAGAAATTAATCAACCCTAAAAAATAACAAGACAAACTAGAAAACTTTGAAGGACAAAAGCAAAATTATTAGAAATCCAAAGATTCAACTATGAATTTGAGAGGTAGGCTCTGATACCATGACAAATTTGAGTAAATGGATCCTTCCTCTTGAGGTTTCTTTCCATTAAATAGGAATTGTTGTACAAACTATTTTGAGTAAGAAAATATATACAACTAATATACTAATTACAGATAATCTATTTTAGGTAATAATATATACACAACTAATAACATAATTATGGTAAAATAAATCCCATAATTGATAGTCCATAATCTCTGCCATTGATAATAGTGGCTTCAGAGTCGTGTGTACTAACATGGTTATCGTACAACTATTCTCACTTCTATGATAAAAAGAAAAATTAATTAACTCCAGTTAATATAATGTTGGACTATGAGTTAGAAATTTCAGCCCCGGGGCATGGTTGATTGGTTAGTGCCCAGGCTTTGAAGTGGGCAAGGGCCGAATCTCGGCAAAGCCGAGGCAATGCCCTCCCCCGTAGTGACTAACTGCAGCTTTCTGATTTATCACAGATGGTCATGGGGTCGGTGTGGGGCCATGGATTCCACCTTTATGCTGAAATGAGTTAGAAATTTCAGGATTTTTATCTTATAAAAATGAAAATAGATGAATGGTGTGGTGGCCACATGAGCAAAAAATACATATAGGGCATAAAGTGAGCCTGCCTCAAATAGATGAATGGTTTGGTGGCCACATTGGCAAAGGATACAAATAGGGCATAAAGTGAGCCTGCCTACAAATTAAATTAATATCTTATTCTATTGTCTGTTTAAGAAAAAGATATTGTTTTAAATATAATGATTAGTGTGATGTAATATTCTTATCCAGTAGTGTGCATTGTTACATTGTTGATCTATTATATGGAGGTGCAGCCCTGATGATACGTTAATTTCCTTGCAGAAGGGATACCATCTGTTGGAATGTCACCATTTGCTTGTGGATGGTCAACAAATGGAAGAAATGTTAGGAGCTTAAGACAGTATTTTCATGATTTATATTTTAATTCAAGTATTGAATTAACAATTAGCTGATTATTTACTGCCCAAGAATTATCATTTTAATTTAAAGTCTGAATCAATATTCCCTGCTACTTTCCTCAATATTTCTACTGCCTACAACTTATAATTTCTGCCTTTTACTATGATTCCCTGCTACTTTTATGGATTTATTTATAGAATATTGTTCTTTAATGCATACATGTTTTACCAGTTTCATTCATGCTGTTTTTTTTTCAGGTCGCTTCAGCTGATGTTTCTCATGTCATTAAGGCAGTTGATTCCGGTTTTGCCCCTGTAAGCTACAAACATTTGATCTCTGTTACAGTACTTCTATGAACTATAAACTATATGCTAGAGGACACAAAAATTAGCATAGCTGAGTTGTATTACTCTATGTTTATATTTATACTGGTAGGAGGGAGTGAAACTTAGCTGTGGTCACCTGTATGATTGAAAGCATAATACCAAAAAAGTAATGAGATTGCTCAGGTCTGTGGTTTTCTATAATTTTTATCAACTGTTACTTCTCATGGGTTATTAAGGTATTATTTCTTCAATTTGGATGTATACATTATTTGAATATTAATTGAAAACCAGTGAAATTGTGATGGTAAACAGTAGCTGAATTTTTCTTCTCTTAAATCTATGCATATGCATAGCCAATATAACTTTTGTTTTACTTGCAAAAATGAAAGACTAACAAGCTAGTGGCCCAAATTATAACAAACCTTTTCTTACAGATTTTGCATGGAGATGCTGTACTCGATGAGTTACTGGTTAGTTCTGTGCTAACTTTGCTGAGTTTTGTATAACATCGATTGTGCAGAAAGGATAATTCTAGTCTTGGGGAAAATGCCATTTTTCCTATTCTCTGATCCAAACTGACTGCAGGTCTAAATTGTTCAGGATTGCACTATACTCAGTGGGGATGTGATCATACGCCATCTTTCGCATGAATTAATGCCCAACTATGTTGTATTTCTTGTATCCTCAAGAACCTGCATTTAGAAGAGTTTACTCTATTATTTACAGCCCAAACATTTTAAACTCTACTTTTAAATAAAACAATATAGCCTAAGAAACAAGATGGATTTCAACCTTTGTCTTGAAAATTACAATCTTCAAACTCCTTTCACTTGCTCTCTTACTATTAGCTTGAAGACAGATGTTCTAGGAGTTTATGACCGCCCACCAACAGACCCAGATGCCATTCTCCTCAGGAAAATAGGTGAGGATTGATTTACCTTGCATCAATTTTTCATCATCTGTTATGCAAAGAATGTGTCATGCTTCTTTTGCATCAATGATCTATTTTCATTTACCAACAGGTAAATATTTTAAAAAGAATATAGTGAAGATTGCAATGCTTGAAGGCTTTGCTGGAGCCTCCCATAGCACACCATCTTTGCTTTTGTCTTAGTTCACTAATATATTAGCTCTTTTTACTGCTTCAATACATTCCAGTTGTAATATGTACCAGCCATCTCACATAGACATAACAGTTGTAGATGAGGACGGGACTTGGTCGATCATGAAGCCTTGTCTACAGCTTGAGAAACTAGGAGGTATGTTAAGACTTCTGATAATATCATGTTTAAAAAAACCAAACCAATAGTTCCATTCTTCGTGTATCTAATTTCTTGCTAGTCCTAAGCTACTCAATACTTGCAGTTAAGATCACAGTAGCAGCCCATGATACAACTGGTGGAATGGAGACCAAAATAACTGAAGCTGCAATTATAGCTAAGCTTGGAATCAATGTCTACATTACGAAGGTAATAAGAATGCAACAAAAGAACTCCAAATCATCAATTTCAAACTAATCTTAGGAATCCTTTCGGGTTTGTAGGCTGGAACACCCCACTCTCTGAGAGCTCTAAGAGGGGAAGTCGGTGATGATGCTCCAGATGATTGGCTCGGAACCGTCATTTGTTCCTCCAAGCACAAGTCTTTTAATCAATGACGGTGAGGAACAGTCTTCCATTTGCCCTTTCTTCGCTAGTTTATTTTTGAGTAGGAAAGGAATTTAATTGAATGAATAAGCTGGAGAAACTTATAACTTTCACAGTTCATTTAAAATTGAATTGAATTTGTGGTATATGTAAAACTGCAATATTAAAGTTTCAATTGTCATAAATATGGAAGACCTAGGTGAGAAAGCTTGTGGTTCATGTATTTTTTGTACTAGGCTTGAAATTTGATGGTGTCTTTGATGACACATGAAATTAATTTGGTGTAATTTAAAAATGTTTACCACTCATATTTTTAGAATGTTATTTATTTTTGTATATGTTCTTTCAAAAACTTGCCAATGTTACAATAATGTAGACTAACTGATCATTTATATGAATTTTAATTGCTAATAATATTCTAAAATTAAATATATAAAGAAACATCCAATTACTTAAAACTAATTATTATACTAGCATTTTAAAGTTAATGTTTGGATTGATACAAATAATTGATCATAAAGTTTAAATTAATCACGACTAGATATCTTCTATTTCAAAATATTACTAATAACCCTAAATAATATTTATATTAATTTCGTGTTCTTATATTGTGTAATTAGTTATGTGATTCAACAACCATAATCATACATCACCAGAAATAATCTTTTCCTCGTAGACACAAAATTCCAAGGAAGAAAACCAGAAATCTTGCATCACTTCATCTACTCCGCTATAAAGAGCAGAATTTTAATTTATCACTCATAATTCAATTCAAGTGCACCCCAAAGTCCACTAAACATTTTACAACCACAATTCCTCACAATCTGATTAATTTGCTCTTATAAAACTGCTAGGAAAGATTTTAAAATGTATAAATATATACTTATATATGATTAATAAATATTTCGATGATAAAAATTGTAATAAAGATATGTATTAATTAAGGAAAAGTGAAATTAAAGAAGATTGATTAGCAACGATAAAATAGAATAAAATTTATTTAAATATATATAAAAATATAATAAAAATAGAGTAAAAGAATTCATCAGCCATACTTAATATAAAAACTTAATTATTATTATAAATTATTAGAAAAGTTAGAGAACATAATAATATTTCCATAAGGACATGATAGATGAAGATTATTGAAGGATTCCAGTAACATGATCAAGCAGCAATAGCACAAAGCTGCCATGGAGATGAAGAAGACATCCTTCAAGAAAGCCAGACCCTCTTAGTGGCGGAAGACACTATTAGAAATATGACATATCACTTTAGTGAAAGATGGAATTTGTTACCATAACAGTCTCACACGACGAAGAAAGACATTATCTCCGAAATTCGATCTTTGTCCATTTCAATAAATCTGCTCCATCGTAACCAATTTAACTATAACCTAGGTTAAAATATGACCTATCACAATACTTTTTTAATGACATTTAATTTTAAACGTCATTATAAATAAATTTTAATGACACTTATTAAAATGGGTTATTTTTTAAAATAAAATATCATCTTAGGTCCCCAATTGTGATAAATTATACCAATGTCATTATATTTTATAATAACCTGATAATCCTAATTCCCTCATTTGTCATTTTTTATTGTGTCGATTTCTAACTCGCCACGCGATTCCGATTATGCTCGCACATCCGTTACACTCGCCTCTGTCGCTCCGTCTTACCCATCTCCTTTTCCCGTAGCAGCGCCTGATCTCCTTTCTTCAGCAACGGAGCACCTAATCTCCTTTCCGGCCCGCAGCGGCGTCTCCATTGCGCCTCCTTTCCTTCTTTTCCCCAAGGTGCTGTTCTAAACCTTGTTTGACAACCCATCTAATATTAGGAATATTTCCCCTGGATTTCTTGATCGTTTCTAAATTTATCAATGCATGCATAAGAACTGCATATTTTTTAACCAACATATCAGAAGTTGACCATAATTTTCCACAATCATAATATGTTTTTCCATTGGAAATGCACAATAATTAGGAGGTTATATATGATTACAAGAAAACACATAAACTGAAAATAAACAATTAAGTGGCTGAGAACAAATGAAATGCTTGCCATTTCCCTTTTCTAATGGAAGTTAGGGAAATCAAAAGTTATAATTGGCAGGAGTTTTAATTCTCAACTTTCTTTTTTCATGGTCCTTGGTTAGATGCCGATAGTGCAAAGTCCCATGCATCTTTGACTTGCAATCTGCCAGTCTCTTGCATTTTGGTCCACAACTAAAGCTTTGTTTGACTTGATTCATGGAGGGGGATGATAAATGTAATCTACAAGTTAGCTGTTTATCAATTAGCTTAAGCTTCAGAATTATCTGTTATCTTATCAACATTTGACAATTGCTTTACCAATAGTGTGTATTTTTAACTGCATGATTGAATTGCTTCATGCATTTAATCCCAATTCTTAGCTATTGACTCCTTATTTCACTTTAGCTTCCTTTCCTTGGCATGAGAGAAATTTTGGTCCTTGTTAAAGCATTTGACAATCTGAATATTCCTTTTATGTTTTAATACAATTGTTAAATCAGATTTGGGATTAATGTGCATTTCCTATTTTAGTCACATTTTAATGTGCTCTCATTATATATAAGATTTAGTTTACTTCCTAGATTATGCTGCTCTCTTTGTTCTTGATTGAAGTTGTAACCTTCTAGATGATAGACATCCATTTCTTTTTACCTTGTGAGCATGGATTCATTTAGGTTCACCCTTGCGACACAATTCTTCTTTTTATTACTTGAATTTCACTTTGTGACATAGTTCTTCATTTATGAGTGTTAAATTTAGTATACATGCATTTTAAAATTTAACAATCTATCATAATGTTAAACTTATTTTAATAAGTGTTTTTGTAGAATCATTATGAATAAGAGTTGGATGTTTTTATTAAGATAAACAAAGGAATATAGAAATGGAGTTGAAGGCTTCTTACATTTTACATTTTCTAATGCAAACACAAATGGAATGATTTTATGTCCTTGTATACGGTGTAAAATTGGTATATTTGTTTCAAAAGAGGTTGCTTATGATCATTTAACGGTTGATAGATTTTGTCATGTCCCGAGAGTCTGCTGTCCGAAAAATTCGGACAACATCTCCCCTGTAACAATTCAACTTTCTTGAATATATTTTAACATAGGGCTCACACGGTCACAAATCACATACCACATACCACAATGTATATAAAATACCAAACTATGTGAATAAAGGTCATACGACCACTCACTAATTTAACACATGTATGTAAAAATATCAAACCACATACATATACCAACAATGTATGATCACAAACAACATATCAACGACGTATCAACGAAAATCCCAAAGCATACCGATATTACTTACAACAAAACAAACGACAAACTCCATAAGTCCACGATAGCAGAAACTTTGCAATGGAATTATAACAACAACTAAATCCACAGATACGAATACAAATCCAAACATAAATCCAACAACCACACAAAGTAAATCAACGGATATTCTTCCTACTGTGAGATGGGGGCAGTATGGCAAAACTCCAAGCTTCAAAGTAGCATCCCTATCTGCTACCTGGGGAGGGAAAAAAGGAAATCTTAGGGTCTGGGTGGTGAGTACAAACTCAATGGATAATCAGATAAATAGTGCATGCTCAAAAGTATATATGTGAGAGTAAAGGATGTACAAACAACAACAGTAATCAACCTGTGATCAGGACCAACAGTGAACTACAACTAAAGAAATATCTGCAATAATCCTGCTGGTAGCATATGGTCTGTAATGGATCTCATAAATGTAGTAATCAGTATGAATGATAATGTTATATGGATGCATCAACCAAATAACAACTAAGTATACATCTCATATCCAAATGTAGTATATACGGTCCAGTAGCATATATATATATCAAGCATACAATACAACATATGCATAATGCAACTGCCTACACTTGCCCTAGTACTCACGTGTATATGACGTTGGGGGTGTCCGACATCACACTGCCATAAATCTAGCATCACATAAAGTAGCCTGGTGACAAATCGATAAGTAGCCATGTATAGCTACATTCTATGGCCAATGCTTGTACCCCATACTCGTCTTTGAGTACCACCCCTCTGCGGTGACCAGGGCACATGACATTGACTTGGCTGCGATCAGGCCATACAACCACCATCCTTTGATGGTTCAATGAATAGGGAATTCCTATCCGTCTATTCAATAACTTGCCACTACCAGACCAACTACCAATGACTATTTACCCACAACATTAGGAATTACAATCGTCACATCGCACCCTATATGATGTGATGATCAAGCAACAATAACCAACATTCTACTATGATAAATCAACATGCATAAGTAATAGGATCTCAACTGATCGCAGGTATCATAAACCAGAGATAATCAACAATATTAAACATAGATAGCAAAGTGTCTGAACAAGCAACAAAATATATGTCACATGAGATCAATCGAATTAAGGACAAACATAGAATAAACATAAGTATGACTAAAATACAACCAACCACAATGGAATGAAATCATGCATTAGAAAAGAATTTACTTTGTAATGACCAAATACAGAGATTACCCACCTGGTATGACGAATGTCGATATAAAAACCCCTATTAAAATCACCGTATATAATAGGATCCATCAATCAAGGTTCTGCAAATTGCAATAGACAACATTCACTAATAATCACAT
The DNA here is from genome assembly GCF_044706935.1 of Curcuma longa. Classification (NCBI taxonomy): domain Eukaryota; kingdom Viridiplantae; phylum Streptophyta; class Magnoliopsida; order Zingiberales; family Zingiberaceae; genus Curcuma; species Curcuma longa. The sequence goes on from NC_133863.1 coordinate 20,168,940, forward strand.
AAACCTTAGCCAATTCAAGATCTAAAACTTAACCTAACCAAAACCCAATAACACAACTCGGCCGGATTAACCCAACCAAGTCCCATTAACACCACTCAGTCGGATTAACCTAATTAACCACAATTCGGCCAGTTCTAATACTTACCTAACCAAATCAAATTAACACAAGTTAATTTAAACTCAAGCTAACCCCATTCCACACTTAATCTATCACTGATTTTACCCTAATCCATCGGAACCATGGTGAACCATCAACAACCAAACAGTATCCAACCGAACAAAACAACCTAACAAAATTCAGACCATTGATCACCATCCTCAACACGAATAGAACAGAACCAAAATTCAGAAATCTCACATCGGAGCATAACAAACTAGAAGAATTGGCTTCAAATAAAGACTTACCTCAAAGATAGACCTGATTGTGCCCTAGAAACCTAGCTCAACCCCGATGCTTCACGATCAAGACTTGCCTTCCTCCATTGATCGAGTCCCAATCGAGCTGTGACCTCAATCAAATCGGAAATCCTGACATTAATCACTAATAGCCACACTCACAGCTAGGTTTTTAAACTTACTGATCTATCTTTCCCTTGATTTTGAGCTCCCCTGTCGCGACGCGCCGATCACCGCCACTCGACAGCTCTTAGCTGCCCCTGCGAGGAACGGATCCGTCGACCGGAGCTCCTGGTCGCCGACGATCCACCGCGACGTTGGCACCGGCTTCAGATGAGCGTGATCGCGCAATCGGGAGGAGAAGAAGGGAAGAAATCACGATCTCGCACAGAAGAACACGCAATCGGGAAGGAAGAATCGCAGCTTTAAAACGGATTTCAATGGGTTCGGGTTAACAAGTTTAAAACTAGACCCGACCCCTTAACTTAACTGGTAATTGGGCTTATTGGGTTGGTAATTGGGCTTATTGGGTTGAGTTAATTGGGCTTCAACAGTAAACCCAAGTTTGACCCCAAACCCAATAACAACCTAGGCTTTAATTGGCTAATCCTAACCATACTTAATTAGAGATAATAGTTGAATTAAACATGAATTAATTTCTCCTTAATCTTTGTTAACCAATTAGAGTTAAATTATTTATAATTAACCCTAAAATTTCTCGTATCTTACAAAATTAATAACTCACTGGGTAGCTTATGGAGAGATAGCATATAGTGCATCTACAAACTCTACTTCTGTTCCATTCAAAAGGATGCAAATGATATGCAAGGTTTAGTTTATGTGGCATTTAACATCCCAAAGTAGACTGATAGTTTAATTAGTATACAAGAATTTGAAAATGATAAGGAGATTCCAATTGGAGAGGTTGAGAAATTCTATAAATTGATTGATGATTCATAAAAAGAATTATATCCAGGATGTAAGACATTATCAAAACTTGCATTTATAATTCGTTTGCTTCACTTAAAGTGTCTAGACAAAATTAACAATAAGATTTTTGATATGCTTTTAGATTTGTTAAGAGAAGATTTTCCTAATGCAATGGATGATTTGCCTAAGACATACTATGAAGTAGAGAAATTGATTAAGCAAATAGGACTTGGTTATAAAAAAATTGATGCTTGCGCTAATGATTGCACTTTGTACTAGAGGTTGGACAAAGAAAGAATTCAATGCAAAACATGTAATGAGCCCAGATGGGAAACATCAATCCTATTGATGAAAAGAGAAAATTTACACATAAGGTTTTATGGTATTTTCCAATAAAGCCTAGATTATAGCGTTTGTTCATGTCATCCAAAATAGTATTCCATATGAGATGACATTCTGAATCTCGCATAAAGGATGATTATATGTGACATCCAGCTGATTCTCCAACTTGGCAAACATTTGATCATAAGGACTTAGAATTTGTAAAGGATCCTAGGAATATAAGGCTTGGTTTAGCATAAGATAAATTTAATCCATTCAAAAATATGAGTGTAGCACATGGTACGTGGTCGATCATTTTAATGTCATATAATCTTCCACCATGGATGCATATAAAACAACCATACTTTATGTTGTTACTATTGATACCTAGCCCATCTGCTCCAAGAAATAATATCGACATCTATTTGTAACCTCTTATTACAGATTTAAAGGATTTATGGGAGATAGGAGTGCAAACATATGATGCATCAACTAAAGAGAATTTTCAATTGCATACTGCATTACTATGGACAATAAGTGATTTCCCTAGATATGCAACCTTATCAGGATGGAGCACTAAAGGACAGCTTGCATGCCCAGTGTACCACAAATTTACACATTAAAAATGGTCAAAAAATGATGAAAAAATACTGCTATATGAGTCCTCATAAGTTTTTAAATAATGATCATGTGTTTCAAAAAAATACTTAATTTTTTGATGGAACAGAAGAGTTTGGAAGACCACCATCCATTTTCTTCAATAAAGGTGGAATCCGTCACCTTAGTGGCCCCACACGATCGGTCCCACGACCATTTGTGAGGAGGTAAATCGAGAAATTGCAGTTGGTCACGACACAGGAGGGTATTGCCTGGCTTCGGCAGGATTCGAACCCTTGTCCTCTTCTGCAAGTCTGCTGCATCATAATCAACTCAGCTATGCCTCGGGGACTGGAAGACCACCATCCATACTATTAGGAGATATGGTGATAGATGAGTTAATATATTAGGAAAGAAGTGACAAAATAAAGATGCTAGAAAGCAAAAGATAATCAATAAGACCACTGGAAGGACATTTTTTTTTTTGCTCAAGTGCAATAAAAATGGGTAATTCTTCTTATTCATGTTATAAGTGTAGGATCATTGAGAGTGTTAGAGGGGGGAGGGGGGTGAATAGCGTAATCGATAGTGTTTTTGAATTTTGTAAGATGGCCTGTGAATTCTTATGATCAGAGTTGTAAATACAATAGAAAATAAAAACACAACAGAAAGCACACAGGTGTTTTACTTGGTTCACAGCCACAGACTGCTACTCGAAGGCGCACGATCAGTTGACCATTTACATTGGACAATCAATTAAATAACTCTTCTCTTACAAAAGGGAGTTAGCGATTACAAGAATATTGGAATGGTAATAACAATACCGCCCTTAGAAATTAAGCACAGAATTTTTAAAGTTACCGAAGTAATGAAGACGTAGACTTCTCATGCAACACTTCGGCGTTACGACGACGTTCCTGGTTGATGCTTCGCGTACAGACGGTCGTCGATTGTCTTTGGAATGATGCTCTGAGGGGTATCCCTCAAAGCTCTTTTATTGGGCTTTCCGGGCGCTTAGAAGCCTTTCCAAGCGCCTCCACGTTGTCCGCCAATCCACCATCGACGCTGCTGACTTGACACTTCCAAGCGCTTGTATCCCTTTCCGGGTGCCTGGATGCTAACGTGGAGGTTCCGGATGAACCTTTGACTTTGCAACGCTTAACCAAATCCGGGCATCTAGCACCATTCTAGGCGCTTGGAAGCTGAGATGTTCCAACCACTGGGACTCTGCAACCTCACTGCTTTGCTGGCCCTGTTTCACTGACGTCCGATTGCCTGTAACCAATCTAGGCGCCTGGACTCCGATCTCCTGGATCCAGATAAGGGTGTCCGGAACAAAAGTTTCTGCCCCTCCTTTCCTCCATTACAAGTTAGCACAAAATAAAAAACTAACAGAAAAGGATAACAGTTTTATAACTGTTTTGGTCTTAACTTTGAATTTCTAGTGAAATTCTGGGTCAGACCGACGGCTACTGTTCCCATACTGAGAACGGACCTTTACCCACTCCACTCGGGAGAATTTATCTATTTGCTAACCAAGTCCTTTAGACTTGTTGGATTTTCTACTTAGCCTTGATCCTCGACTCTTAGGATTTCTGTGTTAGACATCTGATCCACCTGACTTGTCTAGACTTTCACTGCCAGACATCTGGTCCACCTAACCTGTCTAGACTTCCACTACTAGACATCTGATCCACTTGACCTGCCTAGACTTCCACCTGATGCACTTGATCCGTCAAGACTTCCTGCCTAGTCCTCCAGACTAGGACTTCCATTACATAGCCTCCAGTCAAGATTTCCATTGCCTAGCCTCTAGCCATGACTTCCATTGTCTGGTTTCTACTAGGACTTGCTTGTGCCTAGCCTCAATTAGGACTTTCCTGTATTTCCTGCACACTTAGATTAGCTCATTAGTAACTACTATACACTTAACTTGAACCTCTTGCCATTGTCAAAACTAAGGTTCGATTATCTGGTGCTCCTTACACTAATAATCTCTCCTTTTTTATTATGACAATCCAAGTTTCAAGTTAAGACAACATATTTTTGAATTTTTAGAAAACATTTAATTCATGCATTAATTAAAATATGCATCAATTAACTTATGTATTAATTGAAATATGTAGCATGTAATAATGATTTCCTAACTCCCTTGTTTTCAGGACTCCCCGTGAATTTATACTTGGGTAAAAATTAATTTTTAAAATTTTCTTCTCTCCTCTCTTGAACTTGATATGGTTTCAATTTTGTTCAACTTAACAAAACCATTCAAGTCCCTTTTTAATTTTTTCAAAACTTAAAAATTTATTGTCAAAAGTTTTGATACTTGGAAAAACTTTTGATGTATTTCAAAATATTTATAGACTTTGAAAATGTATCTCTCTCCCTTTGACATAATCAAAATATAAGTCAAAATATAGGTGTGAGTCCAAGCATGTTATGTATATATATATAAAATACTTAGACAAATTTTTTTTTCTCTTTGGGCACGTGTCCAACTTAGGTTTCAGCTAACTACTGTAGGATAATAGCTTGACTCAGTTAGTCAAGTATAAGTATATCATTCCAGTTAGCTTATGCTAAGTAGGAACACTTAACTTGATCCATAATTTGTGTTTATAGCTCAAGTTTTGGTTTGATGCACAGACTTCAGCATCTGAAACTTAGGCTAGAATCCTATGCATCTCACATCGTTTTAAGTTTCACAATACACAATCAAGTTATCTAGTGTGCTTTGTGAGATGCTTAATCTAGATCTATATGTTCATGATTTCTAGGGGAGAATTCTAGTCTAAGGCTAAAGCATTCTTTCTTTCCTTTTGAAATTCAAATTTTAAAACTAAATTTTTCAAAAAAATTTAAAATATCATTTTAAAATAATTTTGAAAAAACTAAGTAATAATAGTTTGAAAACATGAGATTTTAAAAAAATGAGAAACATTTTATCTTATTTTACCAAGCACAACCCTTACTGCCTTCTGATTGCACTAAACTTGGATTCAGGTAGAGGTTTGATGAATATGTCAGTTAAGTTAGATTTGGACTCAACATAATCGAGTACAATTTTTCTCTTAGCAGCATGATCTCTAACTAGGTGATGTTTAACTTTTATGTGTTTTGTTCTAGAGTGATGAACTGAGTTTTTGATCAAATTTATTGAACTAATGTTATCGATTAACACCTTGGTATTATGATATTTCAAATTATAATCAGTTAATGTGTGCATCATCCAAATTAGTTGTGCAACACATTCACTCATGACTATATACTCTGCTTCGGTTATAGACAGTGCAACACATTGTTACTTTCTACTACACCAACTGACTAGATATGAACCCAAGAACTGACATCCTCCACTTATACTTTTTTTTGTCTAGTTTGCAATCAGCATAGTCCGAATCAGAGTATTCTACTAGGTCAAAGTTATTATTCCTAGGGTACCACATTCTTACATTAAGTGTTCCTTTAATGTACCTTATTATTCTTTTTAATTTTTAGGTCTTTTTCATTTTCTAATAGTTTGCATAAATTAGTGAATTTTCAAATGTTTCATCTTTAGATTTCAAAAATTTTATCCAAGTGAACCTAGAGTAGTCATCTATTATTACTAAGCAGTACAAGTTTCCGCTTAGTGACTTAGCCTCACGAGAGTCAAAGAGGTCTAAGTGTAATAGTTCAAGTATTGAGTTAGTTTGATTTTAGTTGGTTGCTTTATGGGTTGACTTAGTTTGTTTACCTTGCTTACAAACATTACAAATTACATTTTCTAAGGGGATTAACTTGGGTAGTTGATGAGCTAGGATTTTATGGTATTTTGATGGTTCATTTTAGAATTTTATGTGAACAATTAAATGTTTAATCGACATAATTGAATTGCATTTGTGACATGGTGTATTTTTGGATGATTAATCTAATTTCTGTGATTTAATAGTTAATTTGATATTAATTGAGCTTAATTCCTTGTAGAGTCCAAATTGAACCACGATTGAGCTAAATGGAGATCGAGTCAAGCCAAAATTGGTCAATTTGATAGTCCTAAAACATTATGATCAAGATTAGGGTTCGATTGGAGCTGAAATCGAGCCAATTGGAGCTTAATTGGACGAAATTGGCTGAACTCAAGCTAACTCGGGTTTAACCAGCTGTGATCGAGCCGGCTGTGAACAGTGCCCTTCATTAACGAGAAACAACAGTAACCAAATGTCGCTATTACTGTAGCATTTTCTTCCTCGTCAGTTTTCGCCTCTGTTTTCGATCTCACGCGACCAGATCTTCGATTTTTCTTCTTCCAAATCAATTTTCAAGTTCCAGAGACGATCATGAGCTCAGTTCGGCAATCAATTTGGAGTTGGAATCGCTGGAGAGGGTTTCTTTAAGGTTTCATTTCCGCCGCAGATTCCAGTTGATTTCTTCGGATCCAAGATGATCGGAGCTGTCCAAAGCATTCCAAGGGGGAAGGTTCTTGAAAGTTTCCAAGCACTGAATTGCAAACGGTTTGAAGGATCTTAGCTGGATTTTCAGATTTGGATAGAGCTCTGTTCGGCGCAAGCAAGGAGGATTTCCGAAGCTGTGTTGAATCAAATTCATTCAGATTAAATCGAGCTGAGGTTGAGAGTTGTTTATCTGGGATCTCTGATCTTATCAGAGCTTGTGTGACGGCAAGTTGGAGATGGATTTGGAAGGGAAGAGCCAAGATCTTGATCTGAGTTTTTATATTTCTGTTTGCCATTTCTGATTTCTGAAACTCAATTCTGAATTTTCTGTCTGATAGGACTTGCTTCAATAATTCGGACAATTGGTTTTTTTAGTTAATGCTTGAGCTGTTGTTAGTTGATTTGATAGAACTCTTTAGCCTTAAGTTGTTAAACCTATTGAATCTGATTTCATTTCACTGAAACTTTGAATCTTGTCACTGTTCCGTATCAAGTTTATCAGATTTGAGCTTGTTAGTTTAAACATTTGTTAGTTTGTGTTAGTTAATTGCAACTGATTGCTTAATTGTTTTCCAAGTTAGAATTGTTTCTTTTAAATTCAATTTTATCTTAGCCTAGTTTTAGCTTTTCTTTGATCTCTAATTGCATTTCAAGTTTTAATTGTTTACTTCATTGCTCTATGATGTTTAAAGCTTTGCATTAGATTTTCCTACAATTTTAGCTTGATTTTCGATTACCTATAGCTTGAGGAGGAGGACTTTTACATTCCATTAATGTTTCAATGAATAACTCGCATAGGTTAAATACCTTGAAATTGAATCAAATTGCATTCCTAGATTGTTTCATACTTAGTTTCAATTGTTTTCATTTTAAATTGGTAAAACTTGCATTTTTCATGACAATTTCCGTTAAGTACATAATAACATTTAAAGTTTCTACTAGTCCGACACTCGTGACTAAGAATACAATTCAACATAAATAAATACAAGACTACTACAGCACCAAAAGCCCACACTGCCACATCCACACATATCAGCAAGTGTGTCGAGAAAATAATACAAAAACTCGATTACAAGTATTGAACAAATTGAAAAAACCACACCGTCTCGGTGTGAAGTTGAGAGTGGAGCACAAACCAAAACCCACACATCGAGGCGTTGGAAGTGAATACAGAATTACACATCCATGTAAAATTCAGAAACCCTACAAAGTACTCACAATAAAAAAAAAACATACGACTCCAGGCTGAACATCCACGTCGCCCTACTATGAGATGGTCGATTCCAGACCCGAATTTTCACTTTTTGTCCGGAGGCCGATCTCTGCAAAAGATGTTAGCTCAAAATAGTAACATGCAAAGGAGGAAAGCCTAGTCTTAACTGGTGAGATCCTGGGGCCTAAGAATGTGTCCTCACCCAGAAAACCCCAGGGACTCGTTGGGTGTCGGGTGCCCCCCAGGAGCAACTATAAATACTCAGTAGGTACTAGAAGGACTCTAAAGACTTCATGCAGCTGCAATATAGCTAGGTAAACTCAAATAATATTAACTTGATCCTAGCATGGATATCAACAATCTCCCCCTTTTTGTATATAGTTCAAGTTAAACATCATACTTAGTCATGAGCAAGATTAATAACATGAAATGCATCATGTATGTCATGTCTTTATATTCATTATCCTTCCCCTTAATTCTCTTTTTCAAGGATTTTTTGTTTTTAAAATTTCTAAGTTTTTTAAAATTTCTAAGTATAATAACAACTTGAACCTGTTTATGACATAATCAAAAATATGTAGTCCTTTTATAACAGCGTGATAAAAATTAGATAGACAAAAAAAAAAATTTTCTTTTGGGGCGAGTGTCTCTTAGATTCTAGCTAACTACTAGAAAGTATGCTAGTTAGTCAACAACATTCCAATTTAAGAGTTTGTCTTTTGTTTTGGGACACTTAACTTGATCAATTTGAGGTCTAACTGTCTTATAGCATCTTTTTACTTCTCAGACCTATACATCTCACACCGTTCTAAGTTTTTGACACAAACAAGGTAACTAGTGTGCTTTGTGAGATGTCCACCTAGATCTATAGGTACATGCTTTCTAGGGGGTTTGCTTTAGTCTAGGGCTAAAACATTTCTTTTCTTTATTTTTGAAACAAGTAAAAAAAATTTCAAAAATAAATAAGGTTTTGAAAACTTTTGCTAGATTTTGAAAACCATGAGTTTTTGAAATTAAGGAAAATTCCTCCAACAACATAATCCTAGTTTTCTTCTACGTGAGTAAGCAAGGGGAGAACAAGTAAAAAGCAAGAGAATAAGTAAAATAAATAGTCTACCATCACAAGTTTAGCAAACAGTAGCATAAGTCAAAAGTCAGGTAAGTAATCTACATGCATAACAGTCAAACATCCAAATCAAGTCAAACATGTCAAGTCAGAGTGTCAAATGATCTACTGAGGTGGTGAGGAGGGGGTGGTGGTATCTGTAGAGCCCTCACAAGCTGTAAAATCTCAGCCATACTCGCAGACTGTGCATCCAGACGTCCAATAACTGTCTGTAGTGTCTCCTCCATCCTATCCAATCTTTGGTCTGTCACGATGGGTGGAGGTGGAGCTGGTGCATCAGGTAAAGCAAGGAGCTATCTCTGCTCCTAGCTCTATGTCTGCTAAGTTTGGCTGAGGCTGGTCCTGGTCCGGACACTGATGTCCTCGTGCTATAACTGAGGCTACCTTCATGATAGTCTCCCCTTAGCACTAATATCTATGTGACCTAAGGTGATCTGTCGGCATACGTCATAGTCTCCATGGGGTATGATCTCACCTATGGTGGTATCCACTCCTAGAGATGCAAATATGCCTGTCAAAAGATGAACAGTATGGCGTGTGCACTCTGGTCACTATAGAGGCAGCATAGATAACAGTATGAAAGATGAGGAGTCCAAGGTCAATGTCTTCTTGAATAATTCGTTGCATTGTCTCTTCAAGCTCTTGTTGTTGTTGAATAAGCTCACCAGAATTTTCATAATCTTCTTGGTTTGATTTTGAATCTTGAAAATAGGTGGATTGTTGAAAATTGCTTGAAATCTGTCCACTTTGAAATGGTTGTTGTTCGAATTGATTTGGGGGTTGAAATGGTTGGTTTTGATGCTGAAAATCCCCTTGAAAATTCCATGAATGTTGCTGAAAATCATTTCCTTGAAAATTCTGATTTTAGAAGCTTTGAATTGGCTGCTCAAAATTATGAAATGGTTGCTAAAATTGTTGGAATTGCTGTAAATTCTGAATTTGTTGAAAATTATCAAAATTTTGTTGGAATCCATTGAATTGCTGTGGTAGCTGATAAAGATGCTGAAAATTCTAATTTTGATGTTGAAATTGTTGATCCACTTGTTGAAAACCTTGATAAGGTTTCTGCAAATAAAAATTTTACTGTTCAAATTGTTGAAAAGATGGTTGCTGATAAAATGAATTTCCATACATTTTAGAAACCAACAATGATCAAAGCAAATAAAGAAAAATGAGAATAGCTCAATTCAAACAATCTCTACTAGTTATTTTTCCTGACAACAGCGCCAAAATTTGACAACCCTAAATTTCTATGTCACGAGTAGGGTTGCAAATTGATTTAAATTATCGAAAACCCGCAATTAATTCAAACAAACAAAGTATAGGGGCTTCGAGTCGTATTTTTCCAAGGACTAGTAAAAAATCATTTAAATTCAAGTTCACGTGTCGTTCTTTTTGGGGTTTTCTATGAAAATGGGGGTTTTGGGGTTTTGTTGACATTTTCAAATGGAATGTACTGAAAAATCAATGAATAAATGAGGAATGTAATTTACTAATCTAAAGATGAAACTATTGAAACAAGGTATCAAAGCAAACTTAAAGATGCAATTCAAGTCAACTCAAGATAACAACCTAAACTAATTAGCATTGATCATGAAATTCATCTAATGTTTGTAGGGAATCAGAATTCATCCATTGTTTATGAATCTCAAATGCAATATTCCAACACTAACAACAAGTTATTGGAATAAGCAACTTAAGATATGCAATGCAATGCAAGAACTAAAGGAAGTGTATACTAAGACCAGAAATTGAATTTTAAAGAACTAATCTAGCTTGCAAAATAAAGATTCAATCTGACCTATCAGCTACAATTAACTAACACAAATAACAACTTCTTAAACTAACCAAAACTGATACGGAACAGTGAAATCCAGAGTTTCAGTGATCGAGATACAAGAACATTAGAAAATTGAAGCTAATAAAACTCTAAACAGATCAAGACATTCAACAACAGCTAAACAATAGCCAAATGACCAGCACTTAAGATCTGTTTAAAACAAAAATTCAAAAACAAACTGCAGAAACAAGAAGAAAACAGAACAAAAACAGAAATGAAATGCAGCGCTGTCTTCTTCGTTTCTCTTCGTTTTTCTTCATTTTTTCATTTTTTTTAGGGAAGCTCGGATTTCTTCATTCCACATTGATCTCCAGATTCCAGAGGATTATTTAAATTCTAAATTTTGACACATCAGCATCATAACTCATCACAAAATCCTAACACAGAAATTTATTTTCCTAGATTCATCAGCTGATCAGATTTTTGATACTCTGCTTGATACATTTTGAATCTTTCATGTTTTTCTGAATTTCAATTTGTTTTCTTTCTCTTTTTTTTCTTTCTTTTAATCTGAAGCATTTCAAATCTGAGTTGTATCCATAACTCTTTATACTTCAGTTCCACCTCTTCGCATGAGCTCCAATTGATTTGTTGAAAACAATCCAATCTAATTCATTCAGTTTTTCACAGCTTCTCAAAAAAATTTATACCTCACCGTTTTCCTGATTTCCAGCTTTGATTCCTTCTCAATTATACCCAAATAGCATTTCTTTTAACACTTTACAGATTCACAGTTATATGGCTTCAGTAGGCTTTATCAAAATAGATCCACAAGGTTTCAAAAATTTAGATTGGACTGAAACGATTTTGGCATTGAACAGGTTTTTGCATTCCAGATTTTGTTTCAGATTCTAAGTTTGTTCCTACTGTTTCATTGGACTTCCATAATTTGCAGCTCTTTATACTTCAATCCTATATTCTTCAAAGACTGAAATGGATTTATTGAAGACAATCCAAACAAATTTACTCCATTTTTTTTTACAGCTCACAAAAATTTCTGCACTTCACTGTTTTTAGCATGGATTTCAGCTTGTTTCAGCCTTAATTCCACATCATTCACACCATTGTGACCTACTTGTAAACCCTTTATAGATTCACAGCAACTTAACTTCTGTGGACTAGAATCACAGCAGCTCTAGAAACCTATAGATTTCACTAACAGCTCAGTTCAGTAACATGTTTCTTTTGCACTAACAGGTTTCTGCATTCAGTTTATCAACAACTCAGTTTGTATTATCAACAGCTCAGCTCAATAAGGATCTCAGCACTGAAATAATTGAAGGTTGGATTCTAATTGTTGTTGATCAGAAGCTCTTCAGAATGTTACAAAATTTTAGCATCTATGGCACACTAGTTCTTTGCTCTTGCACTTTTTGTCAAACACTTGAATTTCAATTTGTTTCCCCGGCAACGACGTCAAAATTTGACAACCCTAGATTTGATATGTCACGATTAGGGTTGCAAAAGTATTTAAATTATTGAAAACCCACAATTAATACAAACAAATGTAGTATAGGGGCCTCGAGTTGTATTTTTCCAAGGGCTAATAGAAAATTACTTAAGTTGAACTTTCGTGTTGTTCTTTTTGGGTTTTTTGAATGTAAATGAGTTTTGATCTTTTAATGTTTTCAAATGAAATTTAAATGAAGGATGAAAGATTGAATGCAACAATCAAGAGCAAGAAACATAGAAATAAGGATAAGATCTAACAAGCAAATGTATGGACTCAGTTTAAAGCAACAATGCAAGAGATAAAATTCAGATTCTAATTCAGAGAACTCAACACACCATAAGCTGATAAAGGATGAAATAGCATCATAAAACAACCAGTGATAAGTAAGAACAAGTTATAAAATTCAGTAGGTAGAAAATCTAATCGTGTGACAACAATATCAATTGTAGGAAACAAACTCAATCACACTAATCAAATGCAATGAACTACAACAACACTAAATCCTTCTGCTAACGCCAAACAAACTCATACACATCAACAAATTGGCACAATACAGTAACAACTTGATACTAAACAGTGATCAGGATGTTAGTGCAATCAACCTCAGGTCAATGTTGACCAAGTTGGCCAAGCTCGGTTTGACTCGAGTTGGATTTTGATGTTTGATCAATATGTTGATAAGGTGTCAAGTAAGTCTAGGTTGACTGAATACTTGATGAAGTCCAAGTGGGTTATGGAGGACCAGTCCAAGAGGGTCAATATGGAAGTTGGCAAGAGGAAAGTCCAAGTGGGTCAAGGTTGACCGAACACTTGGTGAGGAAAGTCCTTACAAGGGTAAGGCAAATGGAGGAAAGTCCTTGCGGGTGAGAAGACCGGACGTAAGGCAAAAGGGAAGTCCGAGAGGGTCGAAGAGGCGAGCTCTTAGCACGGGAAAGTCCTTACAAGGGTAAGGCAAATGGAGGAAAGTCCTTGCGGGTGAGAAGACCGGACGTAAGGCAAAAGGGAAGTCCAAGAGGGTCGAGGAGCGAGCTCTTGGCACGGGAAAGTCCTTACAAGGGTAAGGCAAATGGAGGAAAGTCCTTGCGGGTAAGAAGATCGGACGTGAGGCAAAAGGGAAGTCCAAGAAGGCGAGCTCTTGGCATGAGAAAGTCCTTACAGGGTAAGGCAAATGAAGATCAAGAAGGTCGACGACCAAACTCTTGATCAAGCGAGGAAGTCCAAGAGGCGAGCTCTTGGCATGAGAAAGTCCTTATAGGGTAAGGCAAATGAAGATCAAGAAGGTCGACGACCAAACTCTTGATCAAGCGAGGAAAGAACTCGGTAAGACTTCATTTCAGCCACTTAATCCTGGTGTCAGTCAACTGGTTTTACACTTCAGTCGACTGATTTTATACTTTCAGTCGACTGGGTTTATACTTCAGTCGACTGGGAGCGAACAGAAGGTAAAATGACTCAACTGGATTACCCACATCAGTCGACTGAAATAAAACCAGTCGACTGATGGGAAAAGTCAGTCGACTGAAATTTGAATTCCGACAAAAATCAGGTGTGACTTCAGCAGTTCAGTGGTCGTTTTCTGGGTTTGACTAAATCAGTCGACTGGCATGGTAAAACCAGTCGACTGATGACATAAAAACTGAACCTGTTTAAATGGTGAAGAGCTACTCGTGGAGGAAATACTCAACACTGTTTATGCTCCAAGTGCTTGTGCTCTAGTGATCAAGAAACCTGCTGGTGTTCATCTACAAAGCTTGGAGCAACCTCTTGAAGAAGAAGAAGCATTCTCATCACTTTTGTGTAACATCTTTACTCTTCTTCTTCCTTGTATTGCTTGGTTGTTTGTATACAACTTGTAATCTGTTGTAAGAAGGTTTCTCCGCCTTCGGGGTTTGTCCGAGAAGGAGAAGATATAGTGGAAGAGTGAGCTGAGTGAAGATCCTTGGATTAGTCGCCTCAAGGAGGCGGATACCAAGTAAATCCTTCGCGTTAGCATTGTTGAGTTGAGAGGGTGTGTAGCGAGGATTCTTCATCGACAAAAGTTCAAGTTTGTTCAAGTGAAGCTATTCAACCCCCCTTCTAGCTTACAAGGTCCTAACACTCCTCCTTGCCGCGCCAAACAAAGCGAACAGAGCCTTTCATGTTCTTGAAAATTTTCATAGCATCAAATTCTTCTTAGAAAAACCATCGTAGCATCACATAATAATGAAGATCTGAATTGCTTCAAGTAAAACTCTCATTGGCACATTGCTACAACCCAAAATTAGCACAAACAATCCAAATTTGGTATACTTCTCATTCTTTTCTCAAAATTTTTTTTCTTCAAAATTTCACACTTCACATCTCTTCCCCCACACTTAAATCTTTGGCCGTCTCGGGCAAAGTCACATTAATAACAATCAAAAAATACCCATGTCTAAGAGAGCATAAAAATTGAACAGAAAATGAGGATGAAAAATATCAAAGAAAAATGGTTAAACATGGATGAAACATGAAGTTGTATGGTTTATTGGGGAAATTTTTTAAACCTAAATAAATGTGGATTCATCATAGATATTGTAGCCTTGAAAGAATACAAACAAGTTCTAGAGTGACAATCACCTAAGTGCATCACATAAAATGGTTAACCTCACTAGGTAGAAAAATTATATTATCTCAATTTTATCATTCTAGGTGATGTGCGTAGGATACATGACCATTTCTTATACTTTATTTGCATATCTTCATATTTTTCATGCTTGATCTTATGTATGTTACACCCTTATCTGTGCATTTGGCATCGTATTCTTTATTTCCTGTTTCGGAGGACTGCTTGTGTGTTTGCGTGTTTCAGGACGGAAAACGGAGCAAAATAGGCGAAACGGAGCACATATTGAAGATAAGGCAAGACAGGGCCGTGCCTCATAGGCACGACCGTGTCTATCATCCTCCAGAGGGCGTGTTTACTTCACACGGGCGTGTCTACTACCAGGGAACCAACAAGCCTGAGCCGTGCCCCATAGGCACGCCCGTGCCTTCCTCCAGCTGCAGCCAAAGACATGGCCGTGTCCCTCAGACACGGCCGTGTCTCCTCACCAGAGCAGCCCCTGCCTTTGGCCGCGCCCCAGAGACACGGGCGTGTGTCTTCCACAAAGTCATGCCAAGGCATGGCCGTGTCCCACAGACACGGCCGTGTCATCCAACAGAGAAGCGCCAGCCTCAGCCCGTGCCTCACAGGCACGGGCGTGTTCTCCCAGCCGAGTGAAGATCAGCTTTGGCCGTGCCTCACAGGCACGGCCGTGCCTCTGGACAGAACATCTACTTCACTTGGCCATGCCTCACAGGCACGGGCGTATCTCCATAGCAGCTGAGCGACCACTTCAGGCCGTGTCTCCCAGACACGGCCGTGTGACGGGGGCGTGCCTGGCTGATTTTTAGGGTGTTTTGTGGGGGCCTATAAATAGACCCCCTTAAGGGCCCTAGAAAGGAGGGAGATCTTGGAGAGCCACCAAAGAGCGCTAGAGCCACTGACGCCTCTGTAACAACCGCCCTTCATACCCCAAGGCGATCCGTTACTTAT
>NC_133863.1:20184847-20215296 GCF_044706935.1 Curcuma longa
CTTCAAACCTGGTCATTCTTGTTTACTCATATCACACATGTTAGATCACCAACATTGCCTAACCTAAACTCATTTAGCCAAACATTAAAATCTAATGATACTTGGGACAAGACTGCACTAACATAATTCATCACTCCACCGAACTTCCTCCTCCTCTAGCTTCCTTAATGAGTTGTCATCATAGTGGATCTTTTGTGAGCCCACACTCGGATCCACAATAGGATGAGAGGAGATGAATCCGAAATTAGGTTGGGCTATTTTTACTTCAATTGAACTTGATCCAACTTCATGGCTTCTTAAGTATCCTACAAAACCACATTAGAAACATTAGACCTCTAAATATGTAGGAATAAGAAATATAGTCCATAATAAGTTTCTACTTGTAAAGTGTGCAAAGTCTTCCTTTTGCCAAGAGGTCGCATCTCTGGGACTTCACCATTTGCCAAGACTTCAAACCTGATCTTTCCTGTTTACTCATATCACACATGTTAGATCACCAACATTGCCTAACCTAAACTCATTTAGCCAAACATTAAAATCCAATGATACTTGGGGCAAGACTGCACCAACATAATTCATCACTCCACCGAACTTCCTCCTCCTCTAGCTTTCTTAATGAGTTGTCATCATAGTGGATCTTTTGTGAGCCCACACCCGGATCCGCAATAGGATATGAGAGGAGATGAATCCGAAATTGGGTTGGGGTATCTTTCCTTCAATTGAACTTGATCCAACTTCATGACTTCTTAAGTATCCTACAAAACTATATTAGAAACATTAGACCTCCAAATATATAGGAATAAGTAATATAGTCCATAATAAGTTCCTACTTGTAAAGTGTGTTAAAACTCAATAATTAAACAACGAGAGGATAAAAACATCAAGTATTAGAGTCAAAATGAACTATAAAAATGCATGTTATCAGTAATCCCCTAAAAACACCCTAAATTTAATTATTTCTATTTTTAATAGTTAAAATTCCTACTTTTATGTTTTAGGAATAAGAAAAGGGGTAATGAGGCTGACCCCTCTGGGACACCCAGTTCTGACCCTAGGTTCCCTACAGAGGAACATAGAATTAGGTTTAATTCATTATCTAGGTATATCTGTAGGACATTTTTTTGCATGCTCATGCATTCCCTCATTGGGGGTCATAGAGCATTATGACCATCAGCGATTAGTTTATTGTACTAGCTTGGTTAACATGAGTCTGTGTGTCGAGTTGCACAATAACCTAGTTCAGGTCGATGACCTGACCTACACCATCCGTATTAGAGAGAGGGACATCACCATTTCACCTATTGTCCTTAGAGATTTTCTAGGACTCCGCCCATGTCAATGTTCATTTTCATGCTACCCGCCTAGGGATGTACCTTTTGGGGATCCCTACTCTCATGTTACTTTAGACCTCATGCATATGTATTTTTTTCGAGGAGGAGCGGGTTCCTACTGTGACCCAGTTCTCCTCTATCAGACTTAGGGTACAGAACTATGTCCTGTTTAGGATGTTAGTTACATGCATTCTACCCTGACTACCAAGGACATCGCTATGATGCGACCATTTCATACATTTTTACTTTAAGCATTGATCCATAGGTTTGATGTAAACATTAGTCGACATATGTATCATGCCATCATTTTTTCATCTATAGTTACCACTAGCAGGAGGGTTCACATGCCCTACTGTCATCTTTTGACTGCATTATTAGCATCACTAGGATTTGATATCACCAACCACCTAGTGAGTATGACATACTAGGAGTTAGAAATTTTTCATTAGCTGGGGTTAGTGTTGATGAGGATGGGGTATTGTCCTAGAGACGAGGGCCCCAACCCCATGCACCACCACCTCCACCACCAGCAGTTGTCGATGTGGATGATGACGAGCTAGACTTAGAGGACTTACTTCAGCTTCCTCATCCTCCACCCCCACTTACTACTGATCAGCGACTGACCAGATTCAAGGAGACTATCTAGGGTCTACAGCAGACTGTGCTCAGTCAACTTAACACTTAGGAGGAGAGGATCCTAGTCGGACATGTCGATTTAATGGAAAGACTGACACAGTTGATGGACATGTTCTGGGCTTGGAGTATGAGTCATCCACCACCCCCCCCCCCCCCCCCCCCTCAGTAGACATATTTTCCCTCAGTAGACATATTTGTTTAGACATGCTTTGACCTATTGAGAGTGTTATGCACATTTTAGTATTATCATCTGAGTTTGTTTATTTGCATTTTAATCCTTATATATTCTGGCTATGCTTGGTAGAATAAGGTAAATTTTAAATTTTTACAAAACTCATATTTTTACAATCTACTATTATTTAGTTTTTTAAATGGTTTAAAAAGTTATTTTTCTATTTTTGAAAAATATATTTTTAAATTTTGATTTCAAAGCAAAAGAAAGGAATGATTTAGCCTTAGACTAGAATCTTCCCCCTAGAATGCATGTATCTATATATTTAGGTTGAGCATCTCACAAAGCACACTAGCTAACTTGTTTGTGATTGTGAAACTTAGAACGATGTGAGATGCATAAGATTCTAGCCTAAGTCTTAGATGCTTATATTTATGCATCGAACCTAACTTGGGCTTAAGTTAAGTGTTCCTACGCATAAGCTAAATGGAATGATAGACTTAAACTTGACTAACTAGGTCAAGCTACTACTACTTAGTAGTTAGCTAGAAACCTAAGTTGAACACTCGCCCCTCAAATAAATTTTTTTTGTCTAAGTATTTTATTTATTTATAATATGCTTGGACTCAAACTTATTATTTATTTTGATTATGTCAAAGGGGGAGAGTAATATGAGATTTCAAATTCTTTTAATATGAGATTTCAAGTTCTTTCAAATTCTTCAAGTTTAAAATTTCTTAAAAGTTTAAATTACTTTCAAAACTTCAGAAATATTTTTGAACTTATGTTTTCAAAATTTGAATTTTTTAATAAAAGTTTAAAATTATTTCAAAATTATATCAAAAGAAAGTTTTGAAATATTTTTAAGGACTTAAATGGTTTTGTATTAATCTGATCAAAACTAAATCATGTCAAGTTCAAGGAGAGTGAACAAAAGCTTCTTTCAAAACTTTGTTTGTTTCAAAACAAGTATGAATTCAGGTGGAGCCCTGAAAGTAGGGAGAGATAGGCCATTGCACATTCATGCTATTGCACATTACATATTATTTTTTCAAGCATGAGTTGAATATTGATCATGAGTTAAATTCTTGAATATCATAAATATTGTTCTTAACTTGAAACTCGGGTTGTCATAATCAAAAAAGGGGAGATTGTTAGTGCGAAGAAGCACCAGATGATCGAACCTTGATTTTGATAATGGCACGAGGTTCAAGTTAAGTGTGTGTTAAGTACTAATATGTTTATCTAGTGTGCAGGGAGCATAGGAAAGTCTTAGTTGAGGCTAGGCAAAGTAAGTCATAGTTGAGGCTAGGCAAAGGTAAGTCCTGATTTTGAGGATCAAACAGAAGTCTTAGCAAGATCAAGTACACCAAGTGCAAGTCTAGGCAGGTCAGGAGGACCGGATGCATAATAGAAATCTAGGCAGGTTAAGAGGATCGGATGCATGGGGGAAGTCTAAGCGGTCAGGTGGACCAGTAAGCCTAGTAGCAAATCCTGGGTGCCGAGGATCAAGGCTAAGCGGGAAGTCCAACAACTCTGGAGGACTTGTTGGCAAATCAAGTAAATTCTCCTGAGTGGAGTGGATAAGGACGCATTCCCAGAGTAGAACAATAGGCATCGGTCTAACTCAGAGTTTCATTGGAAATCCGAAGTTAAAACCACTTAACAGTTCAAAAAACCATTAATCCTTTTCTGCAACTTTGGTATTTACACTAACTTGTAATGTAGGATTGGAGAGGCGGGAACTTTGATTCCAAGCGACTCTATCGGGGATCCAGGCAACCGGTGGTCCAAGTGCTTGGATTGTGAATCTAGACAATTGTACGTCAGCGAAACGATGAGGTGGCGCTATCCTAGTGGTCGGGACACCTCAGCATCCAGGCGATTGGATTGGTTCTAGGCGTCTAGGTTCGGATAATCACAACGACAATCAAAGTTCATTTGGAACCTCTACGTCAGCACCAAGGCGCCTGGATGAGGAATACAGGCGACTGAAAGTGCCGAGTCAACAGCGTCGATGGTGGATCGGCGGATGTCGTGGAGGCGCTTAGAAAGGGATTCCAGGCGCCCAGAAAGCTTGATAAAAGACCTTCGACAGAAGGCCTCAGTACATCAATTCAAGTCACCATGTTGATACCCTTGATATCTTCATCATGTTGATACCTGTATGACTTGTTGCTTGACACTCGTTGTATGATCTTTAGTTGATCTATCCATGATTAGATTAGTCTTAACTCTGATAACATGGACCTATATTGATCTATACTGATTCTGTTGAGCATGCTAATTGAGTTTAGCTATTACATGTTGGGATGATTAGCATACATCCATGATAGTTGTAGATATTTCTGTTGGTGGATCTTACTTGCACCGTGTTGTGGTGCCATGCACAAGTAAGATGTTGTACTACAGTTGGGTGCACCAGGACTGGCTACATTGCCCTCATGCCACACTGCCCCTCCCCACTTATCTTTAGTGGTCAGTTGTCGAAGCTGGCAGTATGTCCTGTCTGCCCCTCAGTTCACTGCTCTATGGGGGTGACTGGGGAATGTAGAGTGCGGACAGTGACCGATATTTTGGTTGCTATGGTTGCTACGTATTTACATGCATCGTTGGTAGGTTGATATAGATATTTATTTTATTTTCATTATATGCTTACGATTGTTGCACTTGCTTGCTATGACTGTTGCACTTGTATGCCATGTCATACATGATACATGTAGATTTCTTTATCTGTTGCATAGTATGACTCATTCTTGATATACCATGATATAGCTTTGATTCATGACACCTGTGGATTATTCTTTACCTGTTGTACAGTAGGATTTATACCTATTCTGGTTAGTTGATATACCCTGATCCATGCGAGATCTGTTAGCTGTAGTATATTTCTTACTCAGTCTATTCTGCTCATTTTAGTCTGATTCTTATATTATTCCTGTTGCTGTACCTTACATGCACTTTTCTATCCACTGAGTATCTAATGCTCACTACAGACCCTGGGGTTATTTGTCTTCTCCCCAGGTATCAGATAGTTTACTTGGAGCTTGGTGATTCAGTCAGCTGCTGCTATCTCACATCTGAGAGTATTTTTTGTTGGTATTCGTATTGTTATAGTCGGTTTTTACGAGATTTTTGATACGTGGATTTTCTATATGATATTGCAGATTTGATAATACATGCATGATTATGGCCATGGAGGCCTTATATGCATTCTGTGTTGTGTATTGATTGGACGAGTTGTCCTATTCCAGCCGCCTGTGGATGAGTATATTTGCATGTATTTAGGGAATAGTCATTGTTTCAGGGGAGATGCTGCCGAAATTTTTCGGACGGCTTCCCGGGACGTAACATCCACAAATCCCTAGACGTTACCTTACTTTATGACGGGGTCAACTGTAGGATTGTTTAGAGTGCTAAGGAGGGGATGAATAACGTGCTTCGATTTTTCACTCATTTTTGAAAATTTGTTTTGAGTACGTAGCAGAAAGTAGAAAACTAGAGCACAAACTAAAAAATATATATTTTTTACTTGGTTCACAATCTCTAACTGTTACTCCTAAGCCCGCAATCCTTGACTATTTCCGATAGGTTATCCACTAAAGGACTCTTAACAACGAGAAATAGTCTGGCCTTTTACAAAAAGAGGAACAATAACACATTTATTGTTCTTAGAAAATATATGCACAATGATAATTAAAATTATGCAACTAGTTACCAACAATGATAAAAGGCTTGATTATGGTGTTGATGTAGCATCTTGGTGTCGCAGCAACATTTCGGGAGCGTGGAACACTTGAATGACATTTGTAGAATTGTCATGAATGTTGTAACAAAGGCTCTATTCGTGGATGATTTTATGGAGCAATCCAAGCAACTGGATCCCCTTCTGAGTGCCCCCATCGTAGGCTATCTGATCTGCTATAATCGCTGACTTAGCATCTTTGGGCGTTTAGATCCCTTCTAAGTGCTTGGAATGCTGACGTAGCGATTGTTGGATCAAACTTGACTCCACTCGTCTTATCCTTCTCCGAGCGCTTAGAAACTAAGGTGTCTCGACCAACTGAAACTTGCTACCTCATCTACCTCGCTGGCCCGAAGAAATCCTATTCAGGGCACCCAGATCCAATAGGGCTGCTCGAAATCTAATTTTTTAGATTTCCTTTAAACTCACTTTCGTGCATCATAGAGTTAGAATAATACAAGTATAATGCAAAATTTTAATTTTAAATAGTTTTACAACTGTCTAATTTTGACTTTAAATTTCTAGTGAAATCATACGTCAGACTAATATTTACTATTCCCTTTAAGGGAACACACTCTCACCTATTTTTCTCAGGAGAGTTTACCTTTTGCTAAACATCCGATCCTACAGACCTATTGGGACTTCCTACTCAGCATCCGATCCTCTGACTCCCATGGCTTCTTTTCGATGTTTGATCCTCGTTGACCCATCGACCTGGTAGATGTTTAGTCCATTAACCTGCCTAAACTTCCTATCTGGTGTCCTCAATCTACCAAGACTTCCTTGTCCAGTTTCATTGACCAGGACTTTTTGCCTATCCTCCAACTAGGGCTTGCTTTATCTACCCTCCAACTAGGGCTTGCTTTATCTATCCTCCAACTAGGATTTTTCTGTGCTACCTACATGTTGGTGTAGGGAGCACCAAATAATCAAACCAATATTTTGATCATAGTAAAGGGTTCAAGTTAAGGTTGTAGTGTGTACTAACAAGCTAAAGTTAAGTGTGCAAGGAGTATAGGAAAAGTTCTAGTTAAGGCTGGGCAAAGAAGTCTTAGTTTGTAGGACCAGACAAGGAAGTCCTAGTCAGGAGGTCTGGGTAGGAAGACTTGGCAGATCAAAGCATCAGACAGAAAGTCTAAGTGGGTCAGTGGTCAGCGAGGATCAGACATTGGAGGAAAATCCTAAGGGTTGAAGATCGGATGTTGAGCAAAATTTCAACTAGGATTGGAGGACCGGATAGTTGACAAAGGTAATCTCTCCTGAGAGGAGTAGGTGAAGATGCATTCCCTTGAAGGAAATAGTAGACGTCAGTCTAACCTAAGACTTCACTAGAAACCTAAAAGTCAAGACAAGACAGTTGAAAAACTGTCTAACTCTAATTTCTAGTAAACTATATCTTGTACTAACTCTATGATGTAGGAAATTAAGAGATCAGAACTTCGAATTTTGAGCACCCCTATGAACTAGGCGATCAGACGGTCCAGGCATCTAGATTGGATCCAGGTGCCTGGATGTCAACCGATTAGGCCAGCGAGTCAAATGAGGTGGCGAGCCAAGAGTGGTCGGAGACACCTCAGCTTCCAGGCACTGTGAAGGCTTCAGGCGCCCGAAGAACGATAACGGACGACGGAGTCAAAGCTAACCCGGTAACCTCCATGTCAACATTCCAAGTGCTTGAAAGGGATGCAAGCACCCGGAGATGCTAAGTCAGCGTCGTGAGCGGATCGACGAGTCGATGTGGAGGCACCCAGAAAGAGTTAAAAGGGCAGCCCGGTGCACGAAGCTCCCGCCATGCGAGGTCCGGGAAAGGATCCATTGTACGCAGCCTTACCTTGCCTTTGGCAAGAGGCTGTTTCCAGGATTTGAACCTGTGACCTCTAGGTCACATGGCAGCAACCTTACCGTTGCGCCAAGGCTCCCCTTCACCCAGAAAGAGTTACAGGAGCCTAAATTAGTCAATAAAAGAAGTTGTGAGGGGAAACCCTAGAGCATCCATTCATATGTAGTCCACGGTAACTCTTCACGAGAACAACGCTCTCAAAACGCTGTCATGACACTGTAATGCTGCACCGACAACCGCACGACCTTACTAACTCGTATTATCAATAAAATTGATTTTAGTTTTTTGTTTGCTCTGTACTTACTTACTAGGATGGTAAAGTGTTACTGATCCTACATCTTTTTATAAAGGCAAGACTCTTTCTTAAAAGAGAAAAAGTTTAATAGTGAATTGTCCAACGTAAGCGATCAAGGACTGAAGGCCTTGGAGTAATAGCCAGTGATGGGTAATCGAGGTTTGGGCATCGAAAGGAAGTTCTGAGGGTTAGAGGATCGAATGTTGAGCAAAAGTCCAAATATGTCAAGAGGATCAGATGTTTGGAAAAAGGTACCTCTTCTAAGAGGAGTAGGTGAGGATGCATTCCCTTGAAGGGAACAGTAGAGGTCAGTCTAACCTAGAATTTCACTGGAAGTTCAAAAGTCAAAATCAGATAGTCATAAAACTATCCAAACTTAATATCATGTAGTGTACTTATATTGTGCTAATTCTTTGATGCAAGAAAATGAGGTTGGAAGAAATCCAGCTTTCGAGCGTCCGGAGAGTCCAAGCACACCTATCAGATCCGGGCACTTGGATGTTGACTCTTCGGGCCAGTGAAGTGGATGAGGTGACAAATCTTGATTGGCCGGGACACCTTAGCTTCAAAGCACCTAGAAGGAATCCAAGTGCTCGGAGCCAAGGTTGATCCAACAATCGCCACATCAGCGTACCAAGCAGCTGGAAAGGATCAAAGCACCTTAAAATGCTAAGTCAGCTATGATAGAAGATCGAATAGCTGACGTGGGGCACTTGGAAGGGGATCTAGGTGCTCGGATTGCTCAATATAAGCGGCTAACAGAGCCTCCAAAACAATGATTACGATAATTCTACGACCACTACTCATGAGCTCTATGCTCCCAAGACACTGCTATGATGCCGAGACACTACACCAATAATCACACTCAACTTCTCCTTTATTATTAGTAACAAATAGCATATTTTTCATCACATCTTTTTGTACTTAATTTTCTATGAATGGTAAACTTGTTACCATTCCTCTTATTGTAAAAGGCAAGACTCTTTCTCATTGTGAGAAAGAGTCTTTTAGTAGATTGCTCATCAAAAGCAGTCAAGGGTTGTCGGCCTTAAAGTAGCAACCAGATGCTGTGAACTAAGTAGAACAAAATTGTCTTTACTTTTGATTTTTTTATTCTTATTTTTTGATGTGTATTAAAGTATTTAAATAATTTTTAAAACCAAGTGAATAAGCGAAGCACACTATTCATCCCCCTCTAGTGCTTTTTTCGATCCTACAATTGGTATCAGAGTGGGGCGCTCTGAATTTGTGAAATTACTATTCGAGTAATTTTTTTCTTTATTTTCTTTGCTAAGTGATCAAGGAGTCTGAATTAGTGCAATCACCACTTCTAACAACTTGGTTAGTTTTTTTTGAAATTGCTCGAATTTACTGCAACATCACTCGAGCTAATTTTGTTATCTGTGCTTTGTTGTTCTCGCACTACCAATCCAAGATCAAGTCTTGGTATAGTTCTTTTATTCTTTTTTTTTTTTTTTGCAAAATATACATTCGAATGGCTCATCAAGAAGGCTATAACACAACCAATCCAACTCTCTTATCCGGGAAAGACTTTGGCTATTAGAAGGGTCGGATGGAGTACTACCTAAAGACATAGGTGGAGATGTGAATAATCATTCAAACCAATTACACTGCCCCTACCAACAAAGGAGTCCCCCTAGCTTAAATGTCATGTATAAAAGGTGTCCTAAGGCAATCACCTTATGGTTGCATTGTTAAATTGTTTAATAATAAATAAAGTTCACTTTTTAAGTGCGTAATTTCTTACGTTTGATTTGATCTTAAACTTAATTACTGAATGTCTGCAATATGATTCATAGCATGAGAGAATTTATGATTGGATCATAACTTGTGAGTATCTCTACATGTGAATGTATTGAAATTATCTCTAGTCGATGAATTGACGATTACGGACGTCATCGATTCTGTTAAGACTAGCACGTTTAAACTCCTTGGTTCGACAAGCAGCCGATCTCACTAGCTGGAGACATTGGATGTTGAGAGATAAACGTGGATGTTGATTAAAGGTAATCAGTTCATTGGAGTGACCTATCTTGAGACTTCATATGGTTCCTTTTAAGCATATGTTAATGAAGATCTTAATGTGGCTTAAGTGCGAGTTTCTTAGACTTGCGGTATTCAAGTCACCTTGGTCATGGAGGATTAAACTTTGACATCTTAATCAGACATCTTTGATAAGGTGTGGATCCAAGATGATTGGGTATAAGTCGAAGTGCCCAAAAGTGTTTGAATAGCCCGCAGAGGATTCACCGCTCTTTGCTAAGAGATACGTATACCCTACGATCGCTTGTTGGGATTGTTACTGAAAGTCTTTGGCCAAAGCAACACATGTCAAGAGTTTGACACTCTTGGCTACATGTACAAGTAACTTGAATCCATAGGACAAGAAAGGAGCTTGGGCTAGGTGTGACGTAGTCAGCCTAGTGGGGACTGACACAGACAGACCATGTCCTGAACCAAGCGGATATAAGACGGTGAAAGGAATGAGACACGTTTATTAAAGTAGCTAAAATATTTAGAAATCATTCTGAAATCAATCGTTAATTTTTTGATCAATTGGGGATCATGATGTACTACTAGGTGTCACTCATGATCGTTCTGCAATTAATGGTTAATTACGGACGACCAACATAATCGGGAACCTATTGGGTCACACGAACAAGAAGTTTTCTGAAGGACTTAAAATGAGTTTGAGAATTAGATTCTCATATCGAGAGAATGTTGATTTGGTTGGACCAAACAACGAGAAAAATTATTTGGTTCAAATCAGAAGAAGCTTGGTTGTTGAACCAAAATGATTTGATATTGAAAAAAAATTAAACCAACTTGGTTTGGTTTATAATGGAAACTATTTTGGCAAAATAAAAGGGATGAGCAGATTGGTCTTGAGAAGATGAATCAAACAAAATTTATTTGGGTCAAATCAGAGGTCATTTGGTCATTGAACCAAGCAAACCAAACATGAACCGGTCTGCTACAGTGCCTTAACTTGAACCCGGTTCAATCAAAACTAGGTTTTTCCTTTTTTTCTCCTGGCCCAGCCCACAGCAAGCCGTGATCTCGCAATTGCGGCCTAATCTCCTTGCATGGCGACCACGTCTAACGGAGCAGACGAACGCCGCCACCGTGGTTCCGATTTCCTCGCCAATTTCTTCACGCCGACAGTAGGTATAAGAAGGAAGGAAGGCTGAGGAGATCCAAACATGAGCGAGAATGAAGAGAGGAAAACCCTAACTTGCCAAAACGCCTCTGCCCTTGTTTCTCACCGCCGTTGTCGTGATCGGGCTTGCACGCGCTTTGCCAACCACCGGAGGAGACGATTGCCGAGAAGGAGCCGAGAGGCCTATTCTCTTTCCCCTTCACCCTCTTGCTCCTGAGCCAAGCCACCGCTACCTCTGCCCTGTTTCTCACTGACTGGCGCCGCTGCAACCCTGCTTCACCGCCGACGAGCTAGGGTTCCGGTAAAAGGTTGAGGTACTACCACTTCGGAGTTCCCAAAACTCCAATTGCTGACACCGAACGGTTCGCTAGAGAAGCTTTCGTGGAATTCTTCGTTGGATGAAGAAGTTGCGGTTTTTCCAAGATTGTGGGTAGTTCGTAGAGTTTTTATCGTGTGCCTATGACATTTTCCATTTCCCGAAAAGTGTTTTGGTCATTTTTCTATTTTTCTGTATTGTCAGAATTGTGATTCCCGATGATAGAAAGAAAGCCCCGGAAAACGATCGCGACGTGTGTTGTTGCGTGTTTTCGATATTAGAGTTTTCTCTCGTATCGGTCGTTACTGCTCGTCGGTTAGTACCGAAGACTGTGACGCAACTTGAGGCTTTGGAAGCCGTTTTGAAGATCACTTTGCGTGGATCACCAATAGAGGCGAGACTCCGACGAGGACCGTGCGATTGATGCCTTTCCCGCTTAGCATCATACGCCAGGTACGTGTAGAATAATTAATTCTATAAAATTTTAAATTCTTGCTATATCTTGTACTTACTGTTTTCTTACTGTGCATGCGTGTGTTGTGATAATTTGTATAATTATTATTGTTTTAATTCTGATGCACACGTTTTCGAAATATGAAAATATGTGCATTGCACCAAGACGATCCCAACATAGTAAAGCTATCGAGTCGCCTAAAATGGTCTTTGGATACATGTGTTCGCCTCACCATGGTCGGATTGCGCTGGCGGATACACCAATTGGATCACCACATCCTTTCCCTCATTTAAAATGCATTCGTCCTTCGATCTTCACAAGGGTTTAAACATAATCGTAGGATGTCGGAGGTAGACACGCGACATAACGTCACTAGATCTGGCTTGTGGTTCTCGAAGCAAAATCACACACCATTGCCTTCGCCTTTAATACGATGAGAAGGGCCCGTTGATCTAGGTGGATCTCGCATCATCATAATCCTCTCAAGGAATGATACATGATCTCGCGTATCTGATTCATTAAATACCACCCTTCACCTCTGTAATCACAAAATGGTAAGGGTGCATCTGACTCAACACAGTCCAATCAATCGGTCCACACTTTCTTTAACTAGACTTAAAGGAGAAGGCTTGTGATGTGATAGATTTTGATTGTTTCTACGTTACATTTATAGTCAAAAGACAAACTAATGTGTTCAGTCAAAAGTCAATAGTTGATAGAAAATGAACCTCACTCGAAGATCTATCTTTACAGCCACTCGACCACTCAGCCACTCAATCTCTCGGCCACAAAGTCTCTCAGTCACTCGGTCACTCGATCACCTTTCGACCACACAGTCTCTCGGTTACTCGACCACTCGACTTGTCTCTCGACCTCTCAGTATCTCAACATCTCGACTTTGGATGTCATCCTTACCTGACTTGAGGGTTGTAAGAGTTCATTAAACGCATAGCAGCTTAAAGGATATAAAGGCGATTACAAGATTATTAGATTTGGTCTCCTAAATACCCACATACTTGCGCATAATGCGAAAAAGCAATGGGAATAATCAAGGATTGTCGCATGCCTAATAAAAAAAGGAATGATCATGAGGTTGTCAGATTTGGTCCCCAGATACCCTCATACCTACGCATAACCCCAAAAAATAGGGATAATCAATAGCTGCCACATGAAGCTTAATAAAAAGGGAACGATTATGAGATTACCAGATCTAATCCCCTCGTACCCTCTATACTGACGTCCCTAGGATTGACGTGGTAGTGCTTTCCAGGTGGATATATAAATCTTAAAAAAGGTACGTAAAAGCTCTCTGATTTTCTCTGAACTACTTCTCCTACTTCCTCTTCCTTCGAGAAAAACTATCTTTGTTCAAAGAATCCTAACTTAAGTATCGAAGTGGTCTGTCAGAAATTTTCGGTGCTAGTTTGTTTCAAATTCCTTCACCGGCTAGAGCAGAACTTCACATTTGTTGAATCACATATTGATTAGTGGCTTAACCATCCGCAACATCCAACTAAAATAGTCTCTAAGCACCTCTATTATAATTGCCACGAGGCCCAACAGTGAGCCCACTATTGTTGCTTAGCAGTGAGTCGTTGGCCTCCTAGCCATGAGTTTTTCGATCGCTTGATCGCAAGTTTAAGTGTATTAAACAGTCATCATACGTAGTCGTTAAGGGTTCAACGGTTGATCTAATTGTTCTGCCTATTTGCTTTATTTTTCTTGTGAATTTTGCCTTTTTTTTAGGGGGGATCATACATTGTCTTTCCATCATCTAGGCCCTAGCTCGACCTCCAGATCAACATCGAACTCTAGCTCCGGGTTCCACTTCTTCAACTCCCCTTTCGCGGATATCACGTAAACGAAGGTTTGTTGGTCATTGGCTATCGGAGAGGATGCAAATTGATATCAGATCGTCGAAGCTAATGTTCAACACTATCTCCGTAAAATGATATTGCTCCTCTACAAGTGCTTACGGATAGTAATAATTAGTTTCCCAAAATACAAAGACGACGTCTCAAAATAGTAGCACTTCAAATTTCAAAACCAACGAATTTTTTCGTAGGCTTTTTGGACTCTGAATGCACAAGATGAGATGAATGTTTCAAAGGATGAGTTGAATTGATGAATCAATGATTTTTCCAACATTTGGAGGGATCTATTTATACAAAGGGAAGATGTAGAATACCCGACCGCGGGCTCACAGGTGCTACCATCTGCTCGCCCGTGAGAAAAGAGTACATGAGCTTTTGTATTAATTTCATTAACACAACAACATTAATAAGAAAAGGAAGTCTATCAAATTTATCCAATGTGGGACTATTCTCCATGTACTTCCTTATATAATATTAATTGTTAATGTTATTCTTGACTGACTTTGAACAATTAATTTTTTATTCACCCTTAATCGATTTTGAGCAATTTAATAGTCTAGATCTATCTACGCGAAACGTAGATTTCGATTTTGAAGTCAATTTTAATTTTTCATTGATCGATGTCACCTCGATTTTTTCATAAAATCGTATTGGTCCTTTAAGACTCTAATATCCAACAAGGTCTTCGTCGGGAGTAGGAGACAAGGAGCGAGGGTTGCGCTACCATTTTCAACAATTCGATAATATCCTCGAGGCCATCGTCATCATAGACAAAAACACTGAGGGAGTGTTTGGTTGAGGGTTATCATTGATAAACTTAGTTATCTATCCAAGGTTATCGTTGATAACCTTGTTTGGTTCAGGTTATAATCGATTCCCAAGTAATATAACATCACCGTCACATCAGCAAATGAGTTATAACCCGGTAATGTGATTACCTTGGCAGCCTAAGGTTTTCTACGATTTCGGAGGTTAACAAAATTTTTTCCATGATTACCATCCGATTTTAAAACTGAGTTAATTAAAATATACTATGAAATCTAATTAAAATCAAATTAATTAATTCAATAAATTTTAATTTAAATATTTATAAATTAAAAAATAATTTATTTTAAATTTTAAAAAATAAAATTAATGAATTATATTTATTAATTTAATAAATTATTTTATTAAAATAATTATTTTAATAAATTATTTTATTAAAATAATTATTTTAATAAATTATTTTATTAAAAATATATTTTTAATTTTAAAAAATAAAATTAAAAAAATTATATTTATTAATTTAATAAATTATTTTATTAAAAATATATTTTTAATGAATTATTTTATTAAAATAAAATTATCATATTATATTTATTAATTTATAACAAATTATTTTATTAAAATAATTATTTTATTAAAATAATTATTTTAATAAATTATTTTATTAAAATAAATATAAATTTATTTTGAATTTAAAAATATAAAATTAAGGAATTATATTTATTAATTTAATAGATTATTTTATTAAAATAATTAGTTTAATATATTATTTTATTAAAATATAAAAATTTATTTTAAATTTTAAAAATAAAATTATCAAATTATATTTATTATTTTAATAAATTTTTTATTAAACTAATTATTTTAATGAATTATTTTATTAAAATAAAATTATCAAATTATATTTATTAATTTAATGAATTATGTTAAAATATAATTGAATGAAGGATAATATGGTAAATGTAAAACTGGTTATGTTTTATTCCTTCCAAATAAATAAAATAAACCAAACAACATTAAATTATGTTTTATGCCTCATAACCTTAATTATGTGATTACCTGATAATCACATAACCAAGATTATACATCATAACTTGAACCAAACGCACCTGAAAGATCAAAGGATTATTGTTTCGTGACTTTCCAAAACCCTGAATCTGCAAGAGGGGCCTGTGTAGACCCTACCCTAGTCATTGATGGCAGACGGACGAACTGTAACTTGCGTCACTTGGTCGGCCACGACCTTTCCCATCCCTTGGTGTGTACCCAAGGTCAGACATCTACTATGGAGGTGCGTCAGTTCAGTGAGGGCCATATGCTGGAAGCGCTGCCCATCAATAATCAGTACCATCTTGACCAATTTGGACAGCCCATCCCTGCTGGGCTCGGTGACAAGCAGTTCAAGGGTATGCGCAACCAACTCATCCAGTTGGGCCATTGGGCGGACAACATGTCAATGGAATGTTGGGTGGACCAAGATCTATGATTCAATCACCCTATCCAGCTGGACTAACTAACAGTTCAAGTCCCTGCTCCACCGCACATTGCAGTTCCTGCTTGATCACCACAGTTTGTTCGAGGTAGCAGTCCTGATCAAACGACGATTAGAATTGAGAGTCTCAGATTGCAGCAGGACTAAGAACAGCAGTACTGCCATACTAATGGCATGCATTCTTGCCTTGCAAGCTATCATCTTTGCATTCTAGAGGTTGTCGTAAGTCTCTAAGTTGCTTCAATGGAGGAAGCTTTAGCGAAGGAGCATGGTTTGCTCTCTAGTGCGATGTCTGTAAAGTTTCTTGTCTTCTCGCCAATCTACAATAAGTATTGGCTCGGAGCAAAGTCGATGGATACCCATATTGTATCCATCAATCTGTATGGTAGATATTGGATGCCGGAGTTGATGTCCGTCGATCCACGAAGGTGACTTAAATGATTCTCAGTAGGAATCTGAATAAAATGTAGCCAATATTGTACTTTCATCGACAGTTAACTATTTGTTGTAGCAAATGGTGGGCATGTAAAAGCAACATTATATTCATATGTAATCGTCATCAGGTAGTCTTAGTAGTCTTAAACAGTGTGTTATAGAATTTTTTTTAAAGAAATTTTCTTTAAAACCTAAAAATCATGCTACAATTACAAATGATAAGGGTAATTCCGTCACTTTGTTATCCAATTTTGTATTGCCCGTTTGCTCCTATTTGATTCCTTCGTCGATGAGGTTGGCTACGGAGGGTAATTGGATACATAGCCCATCGACTCGGCGAAGCAAATTGGCGAACACTTCGATTGCGTGGGCTTTGATCTGAAGTGGTCGTCTTCAATTGTCTTTGTTGTCTTCCACGTTCATCTCCTGGTTGGGCATCCGATTTGGCTGCGGGGAGATGCAGAGCAGGTCGAGGGTCTCGGAGATACTGCCCAGGAGTTTTAAGCCCCGGAAATGGTGAGCAAATTGAGGAATACTTCGATTGCGTGGGCGTTGATCTGAAGTGGTCGTCTTCAATTGTCTTTGTTGTCTTCCACGTTCATCTCCTGGTTTGGCCATCCGATTTGGCTGCGGGGAGATGCAGAGAAGGTCGAGGGTATCGGCGATGCTGCCCAGGAATTAATCCACTAGTCATGTTAATTAAATACCGAACTTGAGCTACTGAGATTTTATAAGAATTGTACCTTATCAGTCCAGGAAGATGGTTCAAATTGCTGGGGACGCCATAATTTCACCGCTTGGAATGGATGCATAGGCGATGAGCAGTTGAATATGCAGCAGTTGAATCGGGATATTGCTGATATCGCCATGAAACCGCATTTAACTGATGGCGAGATGCGACGATACGGAACATGAAATTCAAAGAGGTAGAGGTAGAGGCAGACACACACAGGCGATGGAGAACCCGGGGAATAAAATCAAATGCCCCGTGCGATCTCCCCGCCACCACACAAAACATATTTCTTTTTATTAAGCAGGGGTGACCTGCCATGCGAGCGCACCCAACATGGCAAAGGTCGATGCAACATGTTCAAATGCATAGTAGCTTCCCAATCTATCATCAAGAAGTGAGAACCCCGCCCATCCGTCTTGTTCCAATCCGCAAGAGGCATCCACTCCTTTACGACTGATAAGTTCTGAGCAAGAACTTAATCATTCAGGCAAACAACGCCAATTTTCCTGGCAACTGGAGTTCGTGCACCGAAAACGCCGGTCGATCAGAACTTCAAGCCACAGATCTGCTTTCGCGCCTGCAACCTTCCTCGGCAGCAAGAACAGAACGAACCAAATCGGCGGAACAACCGCAAGAAACTGGGCGGAAGCACGTCGATTCAATATAACAATTGAATAATGATCAATAACCAAGAATCCCTGATAAAAACAAACCTTACAAGACTAATCCAGAACCGCTTGGATCATGAAAAAAAGGCCTTCGCCAAGATCTCCACATAAAAACAAAAACACTCGAACACATGTGAGGGAAAAAAAAGCCAACCAAAATCGACGAGATCACCTGCGATTTGCAGATCAGGGAAGGGCTGATTGAGGGCCAGATCCAGATCGCAAGAAACCCTGGATCGGAAACCTGCGTTGGATATTATATAGCCAGCGCTTGCCCTAACGAGAAGATTCTGGACGCTTAACACGTGGCATATTTTAATTTGTCATATCAAAATGGTTGCGTTTGGCTCCCGCCAAAACCAGGACAGTGAGACTCATTCAATGGTTGCGCGCGCCTCACGCCAAAACCGACTTGTTCGCCCGTGTGAGAATTTGATATTGAACCGGCTTGTCCCTTTATCCGGTTCAACGCCCAATTCCTTAACTTAAAAGTCCCTTATTTTTTTTATTAATTAATATCAACAGCAAGAAATAGATATGCCGTTGTTGTTTTTTTATGAATTATCCGATACTTAAGGTTCTTATAAATCACGCTTCTAAATGATCATAAAATATATTATCTTTCCTATAATTTTCTCATCACAATTAATTTTTAAGTTTTTTATACTCATTTATAGTCAAATTTACTAATATTTTCTATGCTTTATATGTATATATATTATAATAATAAATTCGCATAATGTTATTCCAATTTTAACACATATTTTAAATATTTTACCCTAAATAGTCATAAGAAAAATATTTGAAATTACACATTATCTTTCTTTTTTTCTGCTTTAGGACACAATTTTTTTTTAAAAAAAATATTGGTATTAAATCATAGACAATTTAATTTTCTCATTTCTTGCACCTTCCTTTGCGCAATCTTAACTCTTTTATTTCTAAATATTCTCCCTTCCTACTTTTAATATTTTTGAGAGTTCATTAGTGAATTTGTCGCTTGCTCATGAGCTAATTACTATGATCATCACGAGAGGCATGAGTTCATCATTGATTGCAAGCTTGTTGATTATTACAATTGTTGTTCTGTTTTTCTCGACACTCTTTTGAATCTTCATCAACTCTCACACTTCTTACAATTATTATCACATTTATTTATTAAAAATCAATTTCACTCTCAACTTTAACGTCTTTGATGTGTTGGACTCTGATTGCTCCTACGTGGCATTACATTTTGACTTTGAATGTCATTTTTACCTGACTCGGGAGTTGCAAAGGTTCCTGAAATGCATAGCAACTTAAAGGATATAAAGGCGATTACAAGATTGTCAGATCTGATCTCCTAAATACCTTCATAATTATGCATAACGTCAAAAAATAACGAGAATAATCAAGGGTTGCTGCATGATAACCTAATAAAAAAGAAACTGTTACGAGTTTGTTAAATCTAAACCCTCCAATACCCTCATACCAGCGCATAACGTCAAAAAGGAGCAAGAATAATCAGTAGCTGTCACATGACGGCTTAATAAAAATGGAGTGATTACGAGATTGTTTGATCTGGTCCTCTCATACCCTCTGTACTAACCCTCAGATTGACCTAGAGGTAGGTGTTTTCTAGATGGGTATACAAACCTTAGAAAAGGCATGTAAAAGCTCTCCGATTTTTTCTGAACTGCTTCTCCTGCTTCCTCTTCCTCACCCTCTCTTTGTTTAAAAAAACATAACTTGAGCGTCGAAGTGGTCTGTCGGGATTTCTCGACACCAGTCTAACTTCTTGTCTAAATTTATTTCAGGTCCCTTCACCAACTAGAGTGAGGCTTCACATTCATTGGATCACTTATTGACTAGTGGCATGATCGTCCATGACATTCGACCGGAATAAATTGGCATAGTCTATGGGAAAACTAACCTAGGACGCCGCAATGGTCAACACTAGATGGATTACCGACAACTACGATCCTACTGAAGAGAGGAACGAGGAGGAGATGGTGACCCTGACGCAAGAAGATCTTAACCAACTCATTCACGAGGCTATCTAGGAGGCCTTGCGATAGACACAACCCCCACCACCCCTACAGCGGGCGCTACTCGAGGTGACCAAACATGCCTACCTAGCAGAGAAGTTTCACCACCTATGGTCTCGAACAATAAGGGTGTAGCTCCTGAGGAGGAAGACTCGCATGAATCCTATGTAGGGAGGGGCTTTGGGACGACCACAAGGGGAAAGCTCTAGCCCTTAACGATGAAGAAATTCAAGAGACACCTTTTGCCCGAGAAATCCTCAAGTAGGAATTACCTTGTCATTTTCAAAAACACATCTGAGTGAATCTACAGGGTCCTCCGATACGTAAGACCACCTGTGTTACTTCGAGAACGTCTCCCTACTACACCAATATATAGATGAGGTGAAATAGTGGGTCTTCTTGAACACTTTATCGGGATTAATTCAACGATGGTTCAATTAGCTCTCCACCTCTTCTATTCGCTCTTTCAAAGACTTCAAAATTGCTTTTCTGCATCAATTTGCCAGCGGCAAGAAGTATCAAAAGACACCTCTCAACTTGTTTACTATGAATCAAAAAGTTTTAAAAAAGCTGTGGGAATATCTTCATCGGTTCGATCGAGTCGTCTGTGACCTCCCCTCAACACCTTTGGATATTTTGACAAGTGCTTTCACACAACGATTAATGGATGAGAATTTCTTCAGGTCCTTGGTGAAGAAATCATCTGTAAACTATCAAAGACTGTTGGAATGAGTAGCCAAGTATATACTATTGGTGTAGGGACACCAAATGATCAAACCTTGATTTTGATGATGACACGAGGTTCAAGTTAAGTGTGTAGTATATACTAATGTAATTATTTAAGTATGCAGGGAGCACAGGAAAGTCCTAGTTGACACTAAGCAATGGAAGTCCTAGTGTGGAGTCTATGTAAAAGAAAATCCTGGTCTAGAGGACTAGGTAGAAGTCTTAGCGGATCAAGTACACCAGATGAAAGTCCAGGTAGATCAGGTGGACTAGATGTATGGCGGGAAGTCCAGATAGATTAGGTGGACTAGTTGTTTGACGGGAAGTCTAGGCAGGTCAGGTGGACCAATTGTCTAATAGCAAATCCTAAGGGTCGAGGATCGAGGCTAAGCAAGAAGTCTAACAAGTTTGGAGGACTTGTTAACAAATAGGTAAATTCTCCTGAGTGGAGTGGATAAGGGCGGGTTCCCAGTGTGGGAATAGTAAGTGTTGGTCTAACCCAATATTTCATTGAAAATCCGAAGTTAAGACCATAAATAGTTCAAAAACTGTTTACTTCTTTCCTATTATTTTTTGCTTGGTATTAACTTGTAATGTAGGAATGGAGAGGCGGAAACTTTGATTCCGAGCGACCTTATCTCGAATTCAAGCGATCGAAGTCTAGGCGCCCAGATTTGCTCCAGGCGATCGGATGTTAGTGGAACCAAGCTAACAGAGTAGTGAGGTAGCAATGGTCTGGACACCTTAGCTTCCAGGCGCTCGGATTGGTTCTAGGCGCCCGAATTTAGATAAACGCTACGGCGGTCAAAGTTCATTGAGAACCTCCACGTTAATATAAAGGCCCCCAGAAAGGGTATACAGACGCTTGGAAGTGTCGGGTCAGCAACGCTGATGGTGGATCGACGGACAACATGGAGGCACCAAGAAAGGGTTCCAGGGGCTCAGAAAGCCCTTTATAAGAGCTTCAAGGGAGACCCCTCAGAAGAAGAACTTAGAGCCAACCGACGACTGTCTGCGCGTGAAGTATCATCCAGGAGCGACATCATAATGCCGAAGTGATGCACAGAAAGTCTATGATTCTACAACTTTGGTAACGCATTTTCGATTCTATACTTAATTTCAAAGAATAGTAATATTTTCACCGTTCCTATTTTTGTAATCGAAAAGACTCTTTTTCGTAAGAAGGGAGTTTCTTAGTGGATTGTCCAACGTAAACGATCAAACGATCGTGGGCCTTGGAGTAGTAGCCTGTGGCTGTGAACCAAGTAAAAAATCTTTATCTCTTTGTGTGTTTGTGTTTTATAATTTCCGCTATAACATTTTTCGCTACTTTACTCTGATCGATCGAATTTATGAACAAATACGAATAAACTTTACGAAAATTGGAAAAAGCTACAGATAACGCTATTCAACCCCTCTAGCGCTCTCTTCGATCCTACAATTGGTATCAGAATGAGGGGTGCTCGAACACAGTACAACCACTGATCGAGCAAGTTTTTCAAAAAAATTTGAATTTTTTAAAGTTATTTTATTTTTTTCTCGCACTGCTAATCGAAGACTAAGTCTTGGAACAGTTTTCTTTTATTCTTTCTGTGTGCCAGAAATAAATGGCCAATTAGGAAGGATTCAGTACTGTAAGACCACCGTTGTTCTTCGGGAAGAACTTTATCTACTGGAAAGGTAGAATGGAGTACCACCTGAAAATACAAGTGGAGATGTGGATAATCATATAGATGAGATTCGCAATCCCGTCTGACAATGACGGTCTACCATAATCTTGTGACAAATGGGATGCGACGACAAGGAAGAAGATCGAGGCAGATGCAAAGGCAACCCAGACCTTGCAATATGGGTTGATCAAGGAAGAATTGAATCGAGTTGGACCCTTCATCAGTGCAAAGGATCTTTGGGACAAACTGAATGAACTACACGAGGGCACCTCGGATATAAAGGTCAGCAAGAGAGATCTCCTAATGAACAAACTGTACAACATCAGAATGATGGAAAGAGAATCAACAAGTGGACTTCACACAAGGATTCAAGACATACTGAATGGACAACACGTGATCGGACAACCCATGGAAAATCGAGATGTCATAAGATACACATTGAAAGCGTTCCCAACGAACACTTTGTGGGCATCTATAGGGGTACTTGGTGACAAAGGGTAGGATTCCAATTGTATTGCAGAGTGCTCGGTGATAGTGGGAGAGCTATAGAATCGGGCTATCTAGGTGTCATCTTGAACTAGTAATCATAACATTAGAGATTCATGATTTAATTCAGATGATACCATAAAAGGTCTAATTGGATAGCTTGGTTAGAATACTACATTGATATAAACATTGAAGAATAATAAAACATCCATGATACTATCAGCCATAACTCTCAAGGATTATGAAATCCTAGGATCGTTTCCCATACCTGCCATATAGTTGATTCCCTTTCGTTCAAGGGTTAGGTCCTTCAGTTCTCCTTCTTTCTCGGCCCAATACCAAACCATTTCGTACGCAACTTCTTTTGTGCTAGTCTAGTAATTAATCCCACAATCCCTGTAGATTTGATAACTTTTTATTACTTGACGACAACCGTACTCTTGTAGGAGCCTATCAATGTTGGATGCTTACAAGGTCTCCAGGGACCTTTCCAAAATAAAACTAGATGAGCTATTTTCAAAATTTAAATTGCACGAACAAACTAATGACGAAACAGAAGAGAAAGGTATAGCTCTTATTGCAAGACCATCGAAAGAAAGAAGGTCCAAAAAGACGACAGAAAAAGAATTAATCTAATGCATCGTTAGATTCCGGGAGCAACGACAAGGTTACAACAGAACTTGTGAACTTAGTCCAAAAGATGTTGCGGAAGAAGCGTGACATAAAGAAATCGGAAGTCAAGAAGGTGGTTCAAAAGTTAAATTCTCAACAAACCTTCTATCAGCAAAATGGACCTCACTTGCTATGGTGCAAGGAGAAAGGTCACTTCAGATCAGAGTGTCTGAATCAAAAGAAGGAACAAAATTCAAGAATGAAGGCGCTAAAAGCAACATGGGATGAATCCTCATCAAAAGAGTCAGAGGAAGAACCGACCATGAGCTTTCTTGCGCTTCCAGCTCGGTATGAACCAACGGAGACCGACAGCGAGTTAGATATCGACTCAAGTTCAAGTCATGGATCCGCATCCATTTTTGAAGGTTCCAATACCACTGTGAGTACTGAAAAATTATATTCCATCATTTTTAGTTTAACAAAGAAGCTTGCCAAATCCAATGCCCAAGTTGAATCGCTCCAAGAGGAGGTAGCACTCCTTAAAGAGAAAGTCAACTCCAGACCACCAACTGAAGTCACTCAAGTTGGGGACTCAACTCAAGTTAAACTTGACGAAGAGAACTTCCAATTGAAACTTCAAGTTGACGATCTAAAAAGATCACTTGAAAAATCTACCTCAGGTTCCAAGTATCTTGATATGATTTTTGAAAACCAAAGCGCTCAATCAATCTGGGATTGGACATAAAGCTAAGCATAGAGCATACATGACATTATTGGAAAGACCAAAGAAACCAAGAGTCCAAGCATGGGTTCCCAAATCTAAATTGACTAATCCAGTTGGATTAAACTAATTCTAGGTCACCAAGGATCAAATACATTATTTGATCAGACCCAATAGGGGTCATGATCTAGGGGGACCTAAAACCTTGCATAAATAACTGTTTACAATTTTTCTTATGTTTTTTATTTTCCTACTATTAGAACAACCTAGGCTAGGTAAGGATAAAAATTTGATTAACACTTGCCCAATATAGTACTAGGGTGGGGCGAGATGATAGTACGTGAGGGAAACCTAGTTTAAGTAGTCAAGTGGAGTAAGAAGTACTTTACTTGATCTGCTTAGCTAAGTCTAACTAGCCGAAGCTACCTCGCCACATCCTAAACTAGTTAGACCAAAGTTTATCCCTAGATTAGTTAAATATATGATTTTCTGAATCAGCTTTGTCTTAGAAAGTGGTCGTTGTTCCGATAACCAAGAAGGCCCCTGTGTCTCGCCATCGCCTAGAAGCTGACTCTTGAATTGTATGTTTAGTGAATCAAATGGTTAAACATGAATCTAGCCCAACGTTAATTAAATAATAGAAAATGATAAATTAATTCATGAAGATAAAACTAGAAAATCATCTTACACAACTCATAGGATTAATTGTATGATCATTTAAAAATGGATGAGATAAATTAAGACAAGTAAATTGATTTAATCTGATTATTTAAAATGTAAATGAATTTAATTGAAATTAATGAATCAATTAAAATGTAGTTTAATTAATCATAAAAATGTAAATTAAATTAATACTATTCATTTAATTAAATGTAAATTAATTGAAATGTAAATTAATTATTAAACATAATTTAATTAAATGAAAATTAACCAAACGAAATCCTTAATTTAATTTAATTAATTAACCTTTAATTAATTCTTAATCATTAATGAAATTAAACCTTAATTAATCTTTAATAAATTATAACTTAATAAATTTTACCAAATCTATAACTTAATAAATTTTACCAAATCTATAACTTAATTTTACCATATCTATAACCTAATAAACTTTAAAAAATCTATAACTTAATTTTACCATATCTACAAGTTAATAAATTTTTACCAAATCTATAACTTAATTTTACCATATCTATAACTTAATAAATTTTGCAAAATCTTTATCTTAATAAAAATTATATTACCAAATCTTAACCTCAATAACATTACCAAATAAAATCCTTAAGTAATCAACTAATTAAACAAATTAATCAAACAATTAAACCCAAAAATTCGATTCAGACCCGAAAAGTTCAACCCAACCTCTTCCAAGCACCTAGAAACTAAAATATAGGCACCTCGAATGGAAAATCAAAAATCGACCCATAAATTTTTCCAAGCACCCCCAATTTTTGAATCTGGGCGCTTAGAAAGAATATCCTAGTGCCTGATAACTGACATTTTTACCGGATAAATTAGGATTAGATTGGATAAATTTTTATTATATTTCATGATATAAATGGGATTTTGGGCTGATTCTTTATCTGGATAAATTTTTAATGCTTATATAATTTTTCATCAATTTATGGAAATTTTTGGATATTAATTTGTGTATTTAATTTTTTGTAGAAAAATAGGATGGAAATAAATATTTGGAGGTCCAAATTGGAAGAAAGTCAACTTGACTCAGCTTGGGTTCGACTCAGCTTCAATTTAGTTAAATAAGATTTAAATTCAGCTTCAAATTGGATTCAGCCCGTTTAATTCAACCTAGTCTAATAGGAGAAATCAAATAAGCTCGGGCCCATTTTAATAATTCAGCCCAATTGTTTCAGCAAGTCCAAATAAACCTGGTTCGGTTCAAGCAGTGTCGGTCCAATTCCAATTGTCGGTTCACATGTGGGAAAACACCAGTTCAGAGAAAATGGGGTTCGATCGTGAGTAGCACTGTAGTTCCTCGTTTCTTCTTCATCGCGCTCCATTGCCGAGCTCCCCGTCATCCATTTCTTCTCCATCGCTCCACCACCTCCTTTCTTCTCCAATCAACCATAGAACGGGCGATTTGAGCCCAGTTGATTGAGCGCCGACTCCACTGCAAGGTTTTCGCAGATGTGGTTCGGAGGCGAAACCCTACTCACCGTCTCCGCAGAATGGGGCTTTGAGGGTTCTCCAGTTCTGGTGCACGACGGCCTTCCACACAGAGATGTTAGCTGTGAGGGTTCTCCAGTGAGCTCTCTGTCACGTCCGCATCCACCGGCTCTGAGCAGGAATCGAACTCGTCGACATGGTTTGAAGGCGAGGTAGAATCTTG
This sequence comes from Curcuma longa, assembly GCF_044706935.1. Taxonomy (NCBI): domain Eukaryota; kingdom Viridiplantae; phylum Streptophyta; class Magnoliopsida; order Zingiberales; family Zingiberaceae; genus Curcuma; species Curcuma longa. The sequence continues at coordinate 20,211,377 of NC_133863.1, forward strand.
TTTGGCTCCGATCATCCTCCATCCACCGGAAAAGGGCAAGGTAAGGACTCCATTTCCTCTATTTTTTGATCTCTGTTCATGGACGGCAAGTGTCGGGCAGAGGAGGTGGAGCACCCGGATTTTGGCTTCTCCGATCATTTCTCGCCGGTCTATTCCAACTTCGGCGAGATTCATTCCTGTTGGTGTGAAATCCACCAATTCAAGTTGCTGTTCTGTGGTGATTGGAACCAACCATCCACCTCCACTGCTTCCCCTGTTTTCCCCTTTCCTCAGTTTGGTACTGGTGCTGATTGAGGGAGAATCCTAACCCTAGCTTGATGTTATGTTTAATTCAGTGCTCCTCTGTTGTTAGCTTTTGTTCTGTTAACTTTGAAATGGAAAACCCCCCATGAACTAACCCTAATTCTGATCTAACCTTAAATCTAACTTTAATCTTAACCTTAATTCTAACCTAATTTAACATGTTTCTTTCATTTTTGTTGTTAGCTAGCTGATCATATCAAAAACCTTGGATTAACTGTGTCATATCGCATGTGAATTTGAATTCAATTTGGTTGTTGTGATGTTAAGTGAATGGATGTGTTAGTGATTCGGTTTTGGAATGTTTAGAGAGTTGGTTTGTAAAACTATGGTTGAACTTTTGTTGACTCGGCTTTGTTGAGTTAGTATGTATCAAATGTTGAACTTGGATGATATGTGAATTGGTAGTGGTTGGAATTCATGGGTTGTTTTGAATGTTTAGTGAACTGAATTGTTACTCACCTTGGTTGTTGGAATGTGAATTGAATTGTTTAGTTGTTTTAATGGATTCGGTTGTGTATGTTCTGTGTATGTTGGAGAAACTGAAATATTGAACTTGTGTTAACAATGACTCCTTTATGTTGATGATTGAGTTGTTATTATGGTGATGATCCTGTGTTGAGCATGTTCAAGTTATGTTGTAATATAACTTTTAAGAGTAATGCATTAGTTGTGTTGTTGTAAAGCTTGAATAAGATGGATATATTTATGTTGGCCAATTGTAAGATGTGTAGAATTTAGGGTGTATGTTTTATGTTAGTTGAGTTATGTTGTTGTATGTTAAATGTATAGAACTCATTTTGTATATTGAATTTTGTTAATAAATGTTATTTTGAATATAATAAGTGGTTGAATTTTGGAATTATGTAATGTTGTAATGTGTATTGTTTTAATGATGTTGTAATGTTAACAGTGTTGTTGTATGAATAGTTTGTAAATAGATTGCATGAGTTTATTTAATTTGTAAATGATGTATCGCTATTATTCTTTTAGTGATTGTAGTATTTAATTGTAAATAAATGTAATTAGAACTGAATAAAGTCAACAAATAAAAACCCCCGCACCAATTGTCTAGGACAACTTCCATCATTGAGTCCAAGAGAGTCGACCTGGACCTCTCTATTTGATGTGCGTAGGATGTATATCTGTTTTCACGCTTTATTTGCACATCTTCTTGAGCTCATTGCTTCATTCTTATGTATATCGCATCCCATATTCATGCATTTAGGCATATATTTTACATTTCCTAGTTCGGAGATCTGCTCGTGTTTTTACATGTTTCAGGATGGAAAATGGAGCAAAAATGGCGCAACGGAGAATTATTGAAGATCAGGCAAGACAGGGCCGTGCCTCAAAGGCACGGCCATGTCTATTCAAGCTCCTGGCCGTGTGACAAAGGGCACGGGCGTGTGCCAAATCCCCTCAACATCAGCCAGAGGCCGTGCCTCAAAAGCACACCCGTGCTTCAAAACAGAACCAAGCCAGTTCATGGCCGTGCCTCACAAGCACGGCCGTGTCTTCATCCTGGAGCAAGCCTCAGCTGAAGGCCGTGCCTCACAGGCACGGCCGTGTGCAAGAACAGAAGCGCCCAAGCAGCTGGCCGTGCCTCAGAAGCACGGCCGTGTCCAGCAACTCAACTTCAGCCAGTGCATGGCCGTGCCTCCCAGGCACGGCCGTGTGTGCAAACAGACGAGGGACAAGACTGGACCGTGCCTAAGAGGCACGGCCGTGCCTCAGATCAGAGAACTCACAAGTCCAGGCCGTGCCTCCCAGGCACGGCCGTGCCTTACCCTGTGCCCGAAGCCAACACAAGGCCGTGCCTCCCAGGCACGGCCGTGTGCACGGAGGCGAGCTGCTACGAACCCTTCACTATAAATAGGCCTCTTTAGAGACCTAGCAAAGGGGGGGAGCCTTTAGGAGAGCCACCGGAGTTGTTCTTGAGCCGCCGACGCCTATTTCGGAGGAGATTCGACGATCCATCACCGATCCGACTGCTCCAGACCATTTCCATCTCATCTACGCAGAGATTGCAAACCGAGGAAGAAGATAAGTCTAGTTTCCTGCACTTATTTGCTTATCTTTAGAATCAAGATGTATTCCTTTCTTCCTTTGGTTTGTACTCTCCTCGATATGGAGTAGATTTCCCTAGATTCTAGGATGTAGGATAAATCAGATGTAATGGATGGTTGTACTTGGATTTGATAATCTACCGTTTTCTATGATGTAAATGTGCATTGTTTTGTGGATTTGTGCTTGTGCATTGATGATAACTTGTGTATGTGTGAATCCATGAGGGTAGGAATTTGCTATGTATTGGGGAATCATTAGGCCGTATTTCCGGGGCGCTCTGTAATGGGGAATGCCTTGAACCGGGCGAGATTCCGAGGGGTTTCCTACTGCGTAGTGAATGCTTATGAGGAATAGTTAACGGTCATTCATTATTGGGGAGAGATCCGTAAAAGGGTATCCAGTGACAGTGGATAAGGTTCTTTTAGTATTTCCGGGGCGCCTGAGTGACACGGGAATGCCTTGAACCGGGCTTCTAGAACCGTTTCAAACCAATAGTGAGTGACGTAAGAAACCTAATGATTTAATTCGAGGATACCTGACGAGGTTGAATTGGATAATTTGGTTGACATTCCTACAATTGAACATTTATTGAGGAAAGGTAGAGGATCCAAGTCGATTAATCCATTCTCTGAGGAGTCCGAAATCCTAGGATCGCTTCACCCATAAGTGTCACAGTCGATCCCCTTCTCTGCTTTTAGGATTAAGCACTCTAGAACACTCCGATCTCCCCCACTCAACTCATGAACAGTTTTCTCTCCACCTTTTTGTGCTAGGTATAGTAAGTAATTCCACGGTCCCTGTGGATTCGATCTTTTATTACTTGGCGATATTCCGTGCACTTGCGGAACACACATCAGATAGATTTCCATTTTTTTGTTTTGTATTTCATTTTTTGTTTTGTTTTGTTCATTTTTAGTTAGGTTAAAAAAAAGACAGAATTGGAAAAAAAAGAAAAGAAAAAAATGAGAAAAAATTATGAAAAAATAGAAAAGAAAAAAAATAGAATTGAAAAAAAAGTTCAGTTCTTTTTGAAAAAAAATAAAAAATTAAAAAAATAAAATAAAATAAAAATAAAAATAAAGGTTTGAGTTGGTCATATTGTTTGGGATAGTTGGTAGAAAGTTTTTGCAACTCTTGCTCTCCTATTATGAGTTTTATTGTAGATGATTTAGTGTAGGAGAGTGATAGGAGTTGTTTTCTTGCTATTAGCTCACCCCACACTAGCTTAGTTTTATATCTATTGGGCATGATTTCATTGACTCATCTATGAAGTATATCATATTTCCCATTTCTCCCACTTGTATTTATCATCTTCATTTTCCCTTTACATACGCTGTTTTCTTTCAATTATTCATTATTCCTTATTCTTTCTTCCTTATTCTTTTGTAATAAATCTTTATGAATTATGCAATCTTGTGCATATGATAGTGGTAGAGATTAGAAGAAGAGCAAGCCTATGGTAGTGCATGAACCAAAAGTAGCTTGAGAAAGATCCACCATTTACACGATTATGAGGATGAGCAACCACACACTTTTTATCTTGTGAGGTT
>NC_133863.1:20215396-20217785 GCF_044706935.1 Curcuma longa
GAGGTCAATCTGGTTGAGCTCATTGGGGTCGAGCTCAATTTGACTGAGCTTGTTGGCGTCTATTCAAGCTTGATCGAGGTTGCCGGTGTCGAGCTCAGCTTGCGCGAATACGCTTGTTCCGGCCAAAAACCGACGATGGTCAAGCCACCAGTCAACGAACGATCCGACGGGTACCGATTTCTAGTGGAGTTGGAGGGACAGGATGATGAAGACCTGAAATGCACTTAAACAGGGGGTGAGAGGGGTGCCGGGAAGTCCGGCGGACCACTTCGACGCTCAAGTCAGTATTCCGGCGGAGGAAAAATGAAAATGGAAAAGAAGAAGAAGAGTTTAGAAAGTCGAACCAGCCCCTCAAGAGGAAAAAGAAGAAGAGCTTCCTTTCCGAAGAGAGGTCCCCACCTCTGAAATGCATAACCTGTCTAGAAGAAGAAGTGTCCCCTCTTGAAAGAAGGGGAAGAAGCAGTTTCCCAGCAGCCCTCCATTGGAAGAAGAAGAAGCAACCCCCGGAGGAGAAGAAGACCCTCCAGTGAGAGGAAGAAGATGATCCTGAGGAAGAAGCTCCTCTGCCTCTTTGCTAGAGCTCTTCCTTATGTAGGCACGCAAGGAGACCAAATCTGACATATCTCTTTTCTTCTTGCTTCCTTTTGACATTATGTGCAGGGAAAAGAGCATCTTCTATGATAACTTTATAAAGGCTGTCTTGGAACATGTGTGGTTTGTTGAATCCACAAAAGATAAATGTTGACCAGCCCATTTGACTAGTCTTGCCAAATCAGCCTCATTCTTGACTCCCCCTTGACCCTTGACTTTTACCTTAGAGAAAGAGCCACGTCATTTATGCACCGGCATCAACGATGACGTCTGTGCAAGCCTAGTCGAGCTTGACAGTGTCAGCCAGGCCTGTCCGAGCTCAGCGTAGTCGCCCCTGACTTATGTCATTTGTGCTGATTGGATAGGATTATAAGATTTAGAATGAGCAACGATAGATTGCATGAAAATGTAGTATGAAATCCCAATATGACACACACAAAGCAGGGAGGTGGGACCCAGGTTTTTATATGAATTTATCTATAAATAGGCTGAAATGACTATTAGAATTACACAGATATCTCAATATAATAGATAGGAAGGTGAGATGCAGACTCTCTCTACCGACTGGGTAAATTAAATTCATTATGATATGATCGATAAAAAGAAGAAGATCTCCACCTTTTACGGTCTAGGATCCCAGACGAAAGTCGTTTATAACCGTGTGATAGCCCATAGAGTCAGGGAGCGTCCTAGTAGATCATCTACTAGGGTAGAAGCTCTAAAATAAAAAATTTAATAATTAAAGAATTGACTCTTCACATTAGATGTGACATTTTAAGAATCTCGTCAAGCCTAGTTGTGATACAAGAACATTGCATGAGAGATACACGAATTCATGCCCTGCATGAGTTAAATGTCGCATGACTTTAACTTGTAGGAGACTTAAGACCTTCATGACCATCAAGACTCTAATCTATAGCTGCATGAGAGGTATGTAACATTTATAACTTTTTTATTTAATTATTTACTTGTAAACATGCATTTTCAAAATAAATACATATTTTTAGTTTATTACTAACCTATTTTATTATATATATATATATATTTTTTGCATGATTGAATACTTTAGTTAGATATTTTAGATATTTCATATGCTATGATTGTATTAAGACATTTGATATACTATCATTGTATTCAGATATTTGATATGTTATATTTCTATTCAAAAAGTTGATATTTATATTTGTATTATGATTTAATTAGTTTAATTTAAAGATATTTGATATATTGGAAGTATTTATTTGTTATGTTTGATATGTTGTGATTGAATTGATTTAAGATATTAAAATTATTAAGTTGTTGTATTAGTTTAACTTGTATTGTGATTCGATTATTTCAAATATTGAATTTGTTAGGTTGTTGGATTGGTTTGTGATTGGATTTATACTAAATTTGTTAAATTATTTGATTCGTGCATGATATGGTGTGATTAGATTGTTAAGTTGTAGTGTTGTTTATTTAAATTATAGTATTTATGAAAATGTAAATAAAAAATTATGATAAATAAAAAGAAGCTAGAAAATATAATAGGTGTTAGCGATGGGAATTTAAATTTTTCAATTGTATGATATGAGACAAAAAGTTTAATCCATCGCTAAAGTTAACGACAGATGCACTAATTAACGATGAAAAATTAATTCAATTGCTAAATGATATCAGCGATAAAAAATTTAGAGATAAAAAAAATTGTTGCTAATCGATCATTAACATCGTTTAACGATCAATTAATGATCAAATTTTTCATCGCTAATCATGATTACTGTAGTGATTAATATTTGATTCCGAAGTGAGCATTCTA
>NC_133863.1:20217885-20221623 GCF_044706935.1 Curcuma longa
CTGTAATATCCTAGAAATTTAGGGTTAGAACTAACCAATTAAAGACCATGCCCTAGTTAGTTTGAATTTAAGTGGGTTGAAATCTAAATTAGGCAAACCATTTAGGTTAATTAGGTTGGACTTAGAATTAAGTTAAGATTATTTTAAATAAATGGGATGGAAGATTCGTCTCGCAAAGCCGAATCAAACGAACCAAGATTGAACCAAACCGAACCAAGTTGGTTTGGTTCGTACCGAAAGAGGTTTTAATAAAATAAACTAGACGAAAAGGTTCGTCTCGCAAAGACGAATCCAACAAGACTGGTTTGAATCAAATCGGAGGTCGGTTGGTTAGTGAACTAAGCGAACCAAAGTTGAACCGGGTTCTCTACAATGACCGGTTCAATTGTTTTAATAATTCTTAAGTTTTAATTGGGTTTAGCCGATAAAAACTAGGTTTAACGGTGTTAGTTTAGATTTAATCGGTTAATTTACTGTGCATTCCCCTTTATAACTAAAACCGTAATCCTTCTCCTAAAATCGCGCCGAAGCCGAACCCTACGAGCTTCCTCATCGCGATACTCCTCCCTCCGCCTCCCCACCGCGCCGCTTCCCCTCCACTTCTCCTTCCTTCTTCCTCATTGCTGCCGTCGTCGCCGATTGCAAACGGAGTCGCCTCCGTCGCATCTTCTAGAGCCGAGAGTCTTCTCCTTCAACGAAGCCGTGAGCCTTCTCTGCATCTCCACCATCGCGCCGCCGCCCCTGTTCTTCGCCATTGCTGCCGCCTGGAGAAGAAGTCGCTGCTGCTTGGAGAAGAAGCCGCCACCGCATGAGTAACCCTAGCCACCTCTTGCCCTGCCCAGCTACCGCCGCTCAGCCTCTGATCGAAGCCGTTGCTTGCCCTTTCCCCTCGCGATCCCTCTCTGCCCGACACTGCCACACGACTCAACACCGCCGCCTGCCTTGCCTAGCCAACACCCGATGCTCCTTGTTGCTGGCCACCGCCAGAAGCACACCAACGCCGCCCAGCCAGTCGCCCCTCTGCCGCGTGAAGCCAGACGCCGCCGGCTCCCCTCTTCTTCCTTTTCCACCGAAGCACCACCGGCGAAACACCCTTTGGCAAGTAGCATCCTTTCCCTTCTTTTCATACCACAGGGGGTTTGAGATGAGTTCATCTTCAATTACCTCAACAACTAAGAAAAACCACAATAGCTTTCTCCGGTTTAAGAAGGAGTACATGCAAGGGGTTTGGATTGATTCATGCTCATAGGGTGTTCGATGATATGTTTCTTTCAGTAGTTAAGACTTTAATTTCGTAATTTAGGTTGATGGGTTACAATGCATGCGATGAAATTCCTTAGGTTTTCATAGTCTTGGTTAATTGCATTTAAGATATTTTAAGTTTGAAGTGATACATGGTGTTGATTGTACTTAGGGTTAGGTTAATGTCTGACTCGGTTAGTACGGTTAATTAACAAGGAAAATTGTTTAAGTAGGTAAACAATTGATTTAGGTTAATGGGGAAAGAGGTTTGTTTAAATTAACCGAGTCATGCTGAATGGACAAGTTTATGCTAAACCTTGGATCTGTTAAATTGACTAGTGTTGCTCCTCATTGATCCGGGTTAGGCTAACTAGAGTTAGTTGGAGTTTAAATGAGGGGCTTAGTTTGTTGAAAATTTACTAAAAATAAAATATTTAGAGGATGCTTTATGTTGCAGGATCTTGATTGGTACAGGGAGATTTTCATTGCAACGATTCGTCAATCAGGTGGGTACCCTGTACTTGGTCAATACAGGCTTCCTTCAGTGCATGGATTATTCTGTCGTTATTCATCATATTGATACCTGGATTCTGTTGCTATTATTCAGTTGATGCTTGTTGATATCTGCTTTTTGATACTTTCCTGTTGACCTTACGATGATCTGATGTTAAGTTGCTGTCACTTGTCATTCATGCTGGTACCTAGTTGATCCCTTATACCTTGTTGTTGACATATGCTGATTGATCGTAGGATTTCCTACCTATTGTTAGATAACTCTTAACTGTTGTAACCCTGACCGATGATATCCTTTAGAGATCTATGTTGAACATGCTAAATGATTGTAGCTATTACATATTAGGATGATCACCATCCATTCATATCATTGTGGTTGTTGTTGTTGGTGGATCTTACCTGCATCATGTTGTGGTGCCACATAGGTAAGAGGTTGCACCACAGTGGGGTGCGACCAGGACTGGCTACATAGCCCTCCTGCCACATTGCCCCTCCACTTCTCTATAGTGGTCAGATGTTGGAGCTGGCAGTAGGTCATGTCTTGCCCCCAGTTCACTGAGCTCTGGGAGAGTGACTGGGACGACGAATGCGGACAGTGACGGATATTTTGGTTGCTATGGTTGCTTCGTATTTACATGCACGTTGGTAGGTTGATAGATATATATTTAGTTTATCTTCATCATCTGTTTTCCGATTGTTGCATTTGGTTGCTATGACTGTTGCATTTGTATGACATTCCATACATGATACATATAGACCCTTTTTATCCATTGCATAGTATGATTTTGTTCCTGATATACCATGACTTATCCTTGATGCATGATACCTGCTGATTATTCTGTACCTGTTGTATAGTAGGATTATGCCTATTCTATCCTGTGGATATATCATAACTATTACCATGATCCTTGCTGTTTCCTGTCATTTATTGTTATTACCTTCTCAGTCTTTACCAACTGATTCTTATGTTGTTCCTGCTATTGTACCTTACATGCACTTCTTTCTGTACCCACTGAGTATTTAATACTCACCACCCAGACCCTGGGGTTGTATTGATTTCTCCCCAGGTAACAGATAGGTACTTGGAGCTTGGAGATTCTGGCAGCTGGCTCTATCTCACATCAGCGGTTTTGGTATACAGTAGTCGTGGGGTTATCATTTTATTATAGTGTTTCTTCGGTTATGAAGTCTATTTCTTGTGGGATTTATAGTATCGACTTGGAGTATGGTGTCGGATTTATTTTTATTATTGGAGGTTGTTTCGGATTTTGATATTCTCGCTTAGTATGTGTTCTTCTATTGCATATCTAGTATCTGTGCATGTGTGGTGGTAGTGTGGCCGTGTAGGCCTTATACAGTTGTGATGCATTGATGTGATGAGTTACAGGACGTGTAGTCCTTATTCCAGCCGCCTGTGGCTGAGTATATTTGCATGTATTTAGGGAATTTGTCGCGGTTACTGGGGAGATGCTGTCGAAATTTTTCGGACGGCCTTCCCGGGGCGTGACAGGAGCCGTGACATCAATTCATTCCGCTCTCAAACGCCTTCCCTGCGACCGTTAAGCTTCCAATTTTCGACGTCGGTGCCGAGCCTGCTTCAAGCTACTTCAACAAACACCGAGACGCCGAATTCACACTCCGGGGAGCGCAAAAACTTGGTAACAAAAGCTGTATTTACATTCCGATAATTTGCTTTGTAATCGAGATTTTTGTAATCGATTTTCGATATACTTGCTACTGTAAGGGGCAAGTATCTTAGTGGATTGTCCAAAGTAAACGGTCAAGGACCGTGGGCCTTGGAGTAGCAGCGTTGCGCTGTGAACCAAGTAAAAACAAACCGAGTCATTTACTTTTTATGCAATTAATTATCGCTTTAACTATTATTAAGAAATCGCTTCCGTTTTCGTACTCGGGTTTTATCGAAAAATTGAAAAGCGTTCAAACACGCTATTCACCCCCCCTCTAGCGTGTTTCCGATCCTAC
>NC_133863.1:20221723-20323470 GCF_044706935.1 Curcuma longa
AGAGCATAAACCACAAAAAGAATCAAATCCTTTAGAGCCAGTGTCAGTCTTCATTGCTGAGAACTTGGAGGAAGCTGATATAGAAAATGATCAAACGGATGTAGGGGATTGCACTGAGCCCCAAGGACCACCACTTTTGATTGAGGTATCAGAGGATTTAGAGGACAGATGTATAAGTGTAGGGGATTGCATGGAGGCAATACCCAAGAATCACTTCCAGTTAGTATACATTCACTTGAGTCAGAGCAGGAACCCTCATCTGAGGAGGATGAAGTTGTGGAGCCACACAATCAGCAATTAGGGCCTATTTGTGATCACTCCAGTATTTGCATTGTTTCAGGTACCTCCTATTCATCCATGGTTAGTATTCATGCCCATCATTTAGAAAATATTATAGAGGTACCGGTATTTAATTTTGTTGGATGTGAGTCATTTCTTAATGCACGCCCTACACAGTTCGATATTGTTATTTCTGTTCTTTCTTACTCCACATGCGTGTGGAAGATGGATTCTGTTTTTGACCTAGCAGATTTATTTAAAAAATTAGATTGCACATTTTTAAGGTTGATAAAGTCTCCATTAATGATGAACAAGGCCCTAACAATTCAAGCAACAATCGAGTTTCCAATGTGGGTGCTCCATTTGAATCATCTCCGACCACCAGAGAGATTATTTGAAGAGATTATGTCAGAAGGAGATTTCACATCACCCACTGCAGTTCCACCTCCAGGGTGGAAGATATTACTGAGTCTACTCCGACCACCTGAGACACCATCCAAGGAGGTGAAGAATTTTAAGAAAGCAACTTAGCACATTCATGGCCATATTCTAAAGTTGCTAAACTCACCCCGATCCATTCCATTACCGGTGTAGATTTTATTGCTGAATCGTCTACAACCGCCAGGACTCAGGGGAGTTTGTTCCAACTTTGCACTTCCTTTTCATTGTCAATACCATATGTAGTTTTTATTTTGCATTTTTAGTTTAAATCAGTAATAAGTTTCATTTTCATGAGCATTTTTTAAAAAAATATATCATTGCTTGCATGGTTTAAGGTAGGGAATAAGTGTATCCCCCCTAGGACTTCTTTACATCATGTTGGAAGCTCTTGAAAGTGAATTACATTTGATTGATTATTCTAGTAATTCAAGTCCATGGATGAACACTTTTAAACGCTTGAATGACCCTTAGTAATGGAACCTAGAATGATGAAATTGAGAAAATGTGATTTTTATACCTAGTGAGGTTAACCATTTTATGTGATGCACTTAAGTGATTGCCAATCTAGAACTTGCTTGTAATCTTTCAAGGCTACAATATCTATGATGGTTCCATATTTATTTGGGTTTTAAAAAAAAATTCCCCCCATAAACCATTCAATTTCATGTTTTATCCATATTTAGCCATTTTCAATTGATATTTTTCACCCTCATTTTCGGTTCAATTTTCATGCTCTCTTGGACATGGGTATTTTTGAATGTTATTGATGTTCCTTTGCTCGAGACGGTCAAAGATTTAAGTGTGGGGGAGGAGGTGTTCTTTATCATGAAAATTTTAAAATTAGAGCTAAATTGGAGCTAGTTTTCATGGAATTGATGCTATAAGGTTTTGGATGTTCAAATTTTTTATGATTGACCTACTATTTGGACTGAAATTGAAGTGTTTCAAACTGAAATTAGATCAGTGAAGAGTCATTTGATACTGTTTGATTAAAAAGAAAAAGAAAAAAAGAAAAAAAAAGAAAGAAAGAAATTGGTGTGCCAAAAAGGGTATTGTTTGTGCCAAAGCTTGTGGAGCTGTTGTGATTCAATCTACTGAAGTTACCTTGCTGTGAATCAGTAAAGTGTGGAAATGCAGTGTGAACAAGTTGGAATTCAAGCTAAAACAAGGTTGAAACTCTTGCTGATATAAGCTGTGAAGATTCTGAAAACAAGCTGGATTTTAACAAATATTGGTGAAACCAGAGTTTGTGACAAAGTTTCAAGATAATTTTAATCAGAATCATTCAGAATTCAAATGTCTATCATTATGTAGTCAAATTATGCTTTATTAAAGGCTAGAATCATAACAAGTCAAGCTCAAATCCCCTCACACATCAGATATTGATACAGCAGGGCCAAATGCATCAGATCAGTCCCATTTTTTCAGTTAAACTGGAATCATATTCTAATGTTGTAGCAGCTGACTTCTTGGAGTTGAGGAATCAGATATTTCAATCAGGGACTGAAATCTAAAGAGCTAAAAATTCTGGAAAGCAATGAAACAGTAGAAACAAAATCTGGAATTGGTTAAGTCCAATCTGAATTTTTGAAGCCTTGTGGATCTGTTTTGATAGAACCTACTGAAGCCATGTAACTGTGAATCTGTCAAGTGTTGAAAGGAATGCCATTTGTGTACAGATGTAGAGGAATCAAAGCTGAAAACTCATGCTGGAAATTGGGTTGAAACAGATTGAACAAATCTGCTTCGAAATTGGAATGAGTTGTGAAGTGTAATTCAAATCTGCCTGGATTATTTTCAGGAAATCAATTGTAATTCATTTGAAGAAGTAGGATTGAAGTGGAGAGAAACTATGGATATACTTCAGATTTAAATGCATCAGATCAGATTATAGAAAGAAAATAGAAAAAAATCAGAAAAAAATAGTTTGTGCCAAGTTATTCAAGTAGAGTTTCAAAAATCTGATAAGTGATGAATCATAGTAAAACCTACTTCCATTCAATTACTTCTTAAACAACAAATTCAGATTCTAAACTATCCAATTTGTTGATGGCAACAAGAAAAAAAAAGAGAATGCAGAAAACAGAATCAAATTCAGAAATCCAGAAAAAAAAATTATTTGAATGTATCAAGAGAGTTTCAAGAATTTGATCGGTTGAAGAACCATAGTAGAACCTGTAGGATCGGAAACACGCTAGAGGGGGGGTGAATAGCATGTTTGAACGCTTTTTAATTTTTCGTAGAAAACTTGAGTACGAAAGCGGAAGCAAATAAAACAACGAGTACAGAAACGTAATGCAATAAAGTAAAGGACACAATTTATTTTTACTTGGTTCACAGCGCAACGCTGCTACTCCAAGGCCCACGGTCCTTGACCGTTTACGTTGGGCAATCCACTAACTCACTTGCCCCTGTCCGGCAGCAAGTGTATCAAAAAATTTGAGTACAAAAACTGATTACAATATGAGTATGAATTGAAGTACAAGTAAATCTTTTACCAAACGTTCGCTCCCCGGAAGTTGAATTCGGCGTCTTGGTGTTAAGAGCAGTTGCTTGAGGCAGGCACAGCACCGACGTCGAAGTTGGAAGGCTCGGGAATCGCGGGAACGGAGTTTGGAAGCGTTTGTGTTGAATTCCCTGGCTACTGCTCGCGAGGGGCTTATATAGCCGGCCTGGGTCGACTCAGATCGCAATCTGGGTTGACTCCAGCTGATGTGGCAGATAAAACTTTATCAGCTTCGTTGCTTATCCCTCCTGAGTCGACTCTGATCCCGTTCTGGGTCGACTTCAGTCGCGGTGGCGGCAGCGGTGATAACTTTTTGACTTGGGTCGACTCAGAAGCTCTTCTGGGTCGACTCCAGTCTGATCTGGCGGAGACCTTGACGCGCTGACTTCCGAAATCGTGCTGATTAGGCTGGAGTCGACTCCAGAGCTCATCTGGGTCGACTCCAGACCCGAAAAACTGAGTTTTTTGTCCGGAGTTAGCTTTCGTTGGGTTTTTCCTTCCTGCACAATAAGTTAGCTAAAATATAACATAGGAAGGAGGAAGTTGGTTCATCGAACCAACTTCGAGTCTTAACTTCGGATCTCCGGTGAGACCCTGGGTTAGACCGGCGCCTACAGTTCCTCGTAGGAACGCGTCCTCACCCACTCCCTCGGGAGAATTTACCTGATGTCAACCAAGTCCTCCTGACCCGTTGGACTTTTGCTCGGCTCTGTCGTTGCCCCCCAGGACTTGAACGCAACGGATCCTCCTGATCAGTCCATTCTTCTCTGCAACTTGGTCCTCCTGACCAAGTCCAGTTTATCTGCAACTTGGTCCTCCTGACCAAGTCCAGACTTGTGCCTGGTGCACTTTGACTCTGCCAAGTCTTCATGCCTAGCCGCACTAGAACTTAACCTATTTTCTGCACACTCAATTCAGCCTGGTTAGCCAAACCACATACTTAACTTGATCCCAGTTCCATAATCAAAACTCAGGTTTGATCTGCTAGTGCTTCCTGCACTAACAGAACCTACTCCATTTCAGTTGCTTTCCAAACAACAAATTCAGAATTCAAGTTGTCCCAAGTGCAGCTGCAACAGAAAGGAAAAACAAATCAAAACAGAGAAGAAGAAAATCAGAAAAACCAGTTTTGTAGTTTTATTTTTCAGCCAATTCTTACAATTTTTTTTTGGGACTGATCTGAAATGGAATTTCATGGAAATTTGCATGGTTGTTAGCCTTAGTAATCAAGCTTCATGATGGAAAAATAATGGAGGAAAAACAACAAGAAACAAGAGAGAACAAGCAAAGTTTCAAATTCAATTTCAGTAATTTTCAGAATTAAACGTGCCAATGATACATTGAAATTGCGGATTCGTGTAAAGTGAATTTTGGTTTCTGATGATTGGATGCTATTTGTTAGCTCTTGTAAAATCTAGATGTCAAAGAATTGGGCTTGCTTCGAAGGTAAAACATAAAATGGCACATTGGTGGTGATGAAGAGAAGAAAAGAAAAGAAATGAAGGAAGGTTTGTATCAAGGAGAGGAGCCTCATGAGTTTAACTCATCCTTGGTTCATGGGTCTACCACTTGCATCCACTCTCTTATTTGAATTTTTTTCTCATGAATTTTTATTTCTAAATTCTTATATCAATTGCCTCAGTTCATGAACTTTTCTATGTCTTCAATAAGCCCATTAGATGTGGATTCCAAATTAAGAATGGTAGTGGAGAGTAGAAAACAAGCAAGCTTATGGAAATGCATGAAACTTAAGTGGCTTGAGTGAGCCCTACTTTACTTTGAACATGAATTAGAATTAGGGTGAGAGCCACTGATTTATCTATTGAAAACAACCTCGTGAGATTTACTGTGATGCATTTTTCTCAATTAATCATAAAGGGTGAAACTTGCTATGTGGTTAACCAAATACAAGGGTTAGTCCATGGACTTAAGCTTTTGAGATTCTACAACTTTAGATAATTCTCTTTTAATTATTTTCCAATTATGATTGAGGATGATCTAGGGGGTACGATCTCAGTTTACTTTGTTGACTTGAGCGAGACGCTCAAGGCTAAGTGTGGGGGAATTTGATGAGTTAGGATTTTTATGCACTTTATCGATTCAATTTTGGATTCTTTCATGAAAATAAATTGCTTAATGATTTAATTTGATTATATTTGTGATATATTGTATAATTTGAGGCTTGATTACAATTTTCATGATTTAATGGTGAATTTTATAATAATTGAATTTAATTGGTTGTAGGGCTCAAATTGAACCAAGATCGAGCTCAACCATAATCAAATCGAGCCAAGATTGACCCAATTGATCGATCCAACTTCATGAATCAAGACTCAAGTGCGATTAGGATGAAACCCATGCAGATTGAAGCCAATTTGGAGCTAAATTGAGTGAATTTGATCAAAACAGGCTAACCCAGGTCAAACTCAAGTCAACCAAACCGTTTGCTACAGTAACCTAGTTTTAAAGAGGATGCTACAGTAACCAAAATCGCGGTTACTGTAGCACCCAGCAACAGCGTTTTTCCATTTTTTTGTTGCTTCTTCATTTTTCATGTTGATTTTTCTTCATTTTTTTGTTGCATTTTTTTAGGGTTCTTCAAGTTTCATCAATCGGAGCAATCAAATTTCTTCCTTCAAGCAATGTTGATTTCCAGAATCAGGATTTGCTCTATTCAGCAGAGGGTTTTTGTTACAACCACAAGCTGAGCCAAGATTTAGAGCTGTTTTCGGCGTCTATTAGGCCTTGGGGGTGATTTCATCCGGTGAGGGTCTCGCCAGAGGGAATTGTTCCGCCACCATTTTCCGCTGGGTTCTTCAAGTTTCATCAATCGAAGCAATCAAGGTCGTGAGGAGGGGTTCTCCAAGGGTCCTACAAGGTTTTCGAGCATCGCATTGCAAGCAATTTGGAGAAGTTTGGCTGGATTTCCAGAATCGGGATTTGCTCTGTTCAGCACTGGTTCGGAGGGTTTCTGTTATAGCATTGTTTGGAGCTGATTCATAGCAAGCTGAGCCAAGATTTAGAGTTGTTTCTCTGGGATTTCTGATCGTCTATCAGGCCTTGTGTGACGGCAAGGAGGAGATTAAGATGGAAGGGAGAATCCAAGTTTCTGATAGCTGATAGTTTTGTTTTTGTTTATTCCTGTCTTAGTTGCTTCTATTAATTTCAATTCTGAACCTACGAATTGTTTAACCTAGCTGTCAACGGTTCTTTAAATTCAATTTGCTTGTTTAATTCATTAGTTTGAGTAGTTGAATTCTTTGATTTGGTCTTTGAATCTGTTTCATTCCTATTCCATAGGTTACTGTTCCGTGCCATTTTAGCTTCAACGGATCAGTTTGCTAGGATAGGTTAGTTTGAGTAGGGATTTCATTGCTAGCTAAGTGGAAGTGGATAGTTAAATTGCATCATAGCTTTGATTCTTGCAAGCTAGATTAGTTTCATTAAACTCAATTTCTAGTCTTAGTTTAGCTTTTGAATTCTATTGCATTGCTAGATTAGGAGTTGATTTCATTTTCAATTGCAATTCATTTTTCTTGATTCATTGCATTTGGCATTTTTATTTCATTTGAAAAATACCAAAATCCCCCATTTTCATAGAAAATCTCAAAAAGAACGACACGAAAACTTGAATTAAATAATTGTCTACTAGTCCTTGGAAAAATACTACTCAAGGCCCCTATACTTCATTTATTTGTATTTATCGTGGGTTTTCGATAAATTTATAAATTCTAATTTGCAACCCTACTCGTGACACATTGCAAATCTAGGGTTGTCAGTAGTCTTTCTGTAAATTTAAGCTAGACACTAGTACTTGACTTGACTAACCTAGTGAAAACTACTATCCTCTAATAGTTAGCTAGTAACTGAGATTAGACATCCAAAGTAGGCTAAAATTCTTATTTGGTTCAGGGGGAGTTTGAGTCATTTTAACATTCCTAAACTTAGTTTATTTTGTCTTAGAATTTGACTCTCCTTCTGAATCAGTTTAGAACCTTAGTCTGGTTTTTTAAGCACTTGAATGCCTATTACTTAAGTGTCTATTACTTGAATGCAAGTTATTCATTTTTTTTTATGAATGCCAAAGGGGGAGGGTTATAGGGTTAAGAGTCAGAAATTAAAATAATTAAAACAACCCTGATTTAAGAACATGTCATTTGCATATTATGTCTATACTTATTGCTTTAACATGTTATTTTTCTAACTTTAACCCAGGTTGGCATTGCATCAAAAAGGGGGAGATTACTTGTAGGGTTCCCAAGGATGTTCATATCTCCACAATGACATAATATTGTCCACTTTAGGCCTAAGTCCTCATGGTTTTATTCTTGGATTCTCCCCAAAAGGCCTCATGCCAATGGAGATATCTTCCATCCTTTTAAACTCATGATCTTTTTCATGTGTTTTAGATGTGGGACTATGTTTGCACCCTTGCAACCCAACAATCCCCCCTCAAACAAAGGACCACAGGCCCCCCTCAAACGGAAAGCCTTCGTTTGATGTCCAAATCCTCGACCCACCAGGACTTTTGCCCCTCGGTCTACCCGACCTACTAGGACTTCCTGCCTAGCCGCAACTAGGACTTCTGCCCCTCGGTCTACCCGACCTACTAGGACTTTCTGCCCCTCGGTCCACCCGACCTACTAGGACTTCCTGCCTAGTCGCAACTAGGACTTTCTGCCTGGTGTCTGGTCCTCTTGATTCAGACATGGGAGCACCCACTTCCTTTATTTAAGGTTCAACCCACATGGTTAGATCTGGATCATGACTCTTCTAGCGGTTAGTCTAGTGGATCATGAAAGAGCGGCCTCGCTCTGATACCACTTGTAGGATCGAGTGCACGTGAGAGGGGGGGTGAATCACATGCTTTTTAAAAATTCGTTCGTTTAAAATCAAAGTTAGAAAATTTGTGCTTTGAAAAACGTGCAGCGAAAAATGAATACGAAGCGATGAAAGAAAATATGTACGAAAGACACAAGTAATTTTTACTTCGTTCGGAGCCATCGACGACTCCTACTCGAAGGCCCAGGTCCCTTGGACCTTTCCTGTGAGCAATCCACTAAATTTCTCTACCAGAAAAAAACTCTAGTAGAGTAGGCGAATACAATGATCAAAAGTGTGACAACCCCACACTTTTGACTTTTAAATAAGTGCCAAAAATAAATATTAAAAAAACTTTTTCATTACCCAACAATAGAAAATTCTGGACGAGCTCAGATGTTGGGGGTGATCTTCCGACAAAAGTTAGACGTGGTCGTGTCGAAGCTCGGGCCACTGCAGAAGAATGACCTTGGTCGAAGTTATGTTATTCATGCACTAATCGAAGCTTTTTATAGACACTAATGAGTTTATCTAGATCTGCAAATGTTTTTAAAAAAACGTAAAATTTGATCCACGCATTGCAGTTTATCTTATCTAGAATTAAAAAATAATTCAAAATATATATATATATATATACATTATTTTTATATGAATAATTTTTATCATTTAATAAAATGGATAATAATAAATAAAATGAATATTCATGCTCCTTAATTTTATCCTCCTTAATTTCAGATTTATAAAATGAATAATAATGAAGATTAATTTTATAAAGTTTATTTGTAAAATTAATTTAGTCCATATATCAAATAAACTCTATAAAATAACATATACTAAAATATAGAATATTTAAAATTAATTAGATCATGTCAATCCAGATCAGGATCTAATCAGGCCTCAACTTAGATCACCCAAGTGGGTCTAAATTGGACCGCACCTAAAGTCCTAAAATAGGACTCGTCCTCACCGGATCGCTCCTCCAGTGACTTACCTCACTTACCTCGTGCAGCTCTACTTGACTTCTAACCCACCAGGTCTTCCCGCCAGGACTCAACCACCCTGGTCTTCTTGCCAAGTCTCAACCAACTTGGTCTTTCTGCCAAGTCTCAACCAACTTGGTCTTCGACCAGTTGTCAGGCTCTGCGGACCCAACTGGACTTCTTGCCAGGGCTCAACCACCCTAGACTTCAGCCTGGTGTCTAGTTCTAAGTCTTTCGACCCTGCACACTTGGTAAAAAGATTAAACCCACAATAAACCTAACTTTAACTTATTTGTCATTCATCAAAACTTGAGTTTGATCGTTAGTGCAAACTACACCAACACAACCAAGACTAGCTATATAGCCCTCTTGACCCCGCCCACTTCCCACTAGTTTAGTAGCAATTTGTTGTTGGAGCGAGTGTGGTTTTCCTATCGTGCACCCCAGTACACTGCACTGGGTGAGTGTCTGGGGTGGCGAGTGTAGACAGTGACCATGCATTTCACATGTGCATGCATTGTTGGTCGTTGTCTTCTGCATTCGTGATTATTGCACATGTTGTTACATAACTTTACACTTGCTGATATATGACTGTGATCGTATTGCTTGATACTTACTGTTATACGAAGTTTATTGATCTTGTATGCTATCCTGCTGTTCTCTTATATATTGATCTGTGGTGCACTTTCTTGTTTATACCCACTGAGTATTGTATACTCACTACCCAGACCCTGGGGGGTCTCTTTGCTTTCTCCCCAAGTAATAGGTAAGGATGTCATTTGAGGCTCGGAGATCTGCCAGACTGTCCTATCTCACAGCAGGAGAAGTCGCGGTGTGCCTTTGTTCTTTTCTAGATTATATTCATTTTATTCATGGTGGACTATTTGTTATTTTATTTCGTAGTGTCTTGGATTGTGTTGGTTGGTGGGTTGAACTTATGTTCAACTTGGTGTGGACTTGAACTTTAGTAGATTTCCGTTGCAGTATTTTTATTATAGATTGTGGAATTTTTATTGTTTCTAGTCGTGAGCATTATCATAGTATTTTACGATTTTCATAGTTATGTAATAGTATATGTGTTGTGATGGATGTGTGGTTGTGGTCGTGTCAGCCTTAAGTGTTGTAGTTAGTAGTTTATTCATATATTGTATTAGTATTGGCCGTGTGGGCCTTCTACATTATCATGTATTAGGAAAAGTTGAATTGTTACAAGGAAAATGCTACCACAATTTTTCGGACGGCCGTCTCCCAGGACGTAACACGTTGTTTCTGTCACGTCTCGAGAGACGGATGTCCGAAAAATATCGACAGCATCTCCCTTGTAACAATTCAACTTTCTTGAATACATTTAACACAAGGCCCACACAGGCACAATCCACATACTATAGAGTATATAACAAATTCTAAATCTACATGAATAAGGCCCACATGGCTATAAACTACATATCCAACACATGTAGGTAAAAATATTAACCACAACAACAAACCAATCCACATATTCATACCAATAGTGGTCCTTTGTTTGAGGGGTAAATTGTTAGAATACAATCAAAGTCTCATATTGAAAATACATGAAAAAGATCCATTGATACGAGGCCTTTTGGATAAAAATAAAAAATAAAACCATGAGGGTGTGAGCCCAAAAGTGGACAATATCGTACCATTGTGGAGATATATATGAATTTCATCAGATCTAACAGTTTCAATAACCAAGAAGGCCCTTACTTTGCCACGACATGGAAGTCAATTTTTGAAATGTACACTTAATTGATTGACAGTTAAACCTGAATCTAACATAAGATCAATCATTCATTAGAACTTAATTTAAATCAATAAAGATAAAATTAATAAATTATCTTATAAAACTGATAAAGCAACTCTTATATATCAAGTACTACGACACTAGAGTGGATGAGATGATACGGACCATTAAATTATAAAGTTTTGAAAATACTTTCAAAAAACTATTAAAATTATTTTTCTAAAACTATTTTAAAAAATTTAATATTTACTTGAAATTCATCATTGCTGAGTGTACTTATATTATAATGTTTTCAAAACTCTATACATTTGAAAATTTGATTAACCAATACTTAAACACAAAATCTTTAGGTTAACACTATGTCTAGAATCCTAAGACATATAGGCAGAAATTCCTTATGGTCAACAAGGATGTCTTAAGTGAGTGTCTAGTTAAGAGAAATGTCCTTCTCGAAATATCTTACTTTTAAAAGACCTCTTAAAATTCAATTTCAAAAATTCTTTTGAAACATTACTTAAATTAAGGTGGAAGTCCAAATTAAAATTCATATTTTAAAAAACCTTTTGAAAAATTATAAGTTAATTATTCTTTTGACTTAGATCAACCTCTGAGATATAGCAAAGAGCCCTAACGAAGTGTTAGATTAAGGGGATGTCCCAATCAAAAGAGCAATTTATTTTAAAAATTACTTTTTATAAATTTTTAAAAAACTTTTTAAAAAAATCCTTGAAAATCTATTTTAAAAATATTTAAAATTGTTTTAAAATTATTATTTTAATTTAGAGTTAAATCTTAAGACATATAGGGAGATTGCTTTGTGATTAATAAAGAGTTTTAAGGACGTGTCAGGTAAAAGGGAAGATCTTTATTGGCAGGATAATAAATAGTTTTTCAAACATCTACTTTATATCTGAAAAACACTTTCACAACTCTTTTGAAAATCCTTTGAAAAACTCATTTGAAAATCCTTTAATACTTTTTAAAAATTATGTTAAAAATTATTTTATAAAATTATTTTAAAATTTACTATGGTCTTTCAAGAAATATCTAGGCTAAGTCAAAATACCTTAAATGATTGGTACAACACTTTTTGATGTATGAAAATGGAGAGAAGGAAGCTTAAGTTAAATAATATAAAATTATCCCAAATTGAAAAACTCTAACCTCATTTAACTTAAGAAATTATCAAACATAAAAAAGGGAGAGATTATTGGTGCAAGGAGCATTAGTCTACCTCTAGGGTTTCAATGTTTGATAATATACCTAGGTCTGATCAGTTTGACCAAGGTTTGATCCAAACAAGACCTAATGTTTAGATGTGAGTGAACTCTAGTCAGGTTAAAGTTGACTAGATAACTAGCAAGAAGTCCTAGTCATTGGGCAGGGCAAGGAAAAGTCCTAGTTGGAGGCTAGACAATGAGAAGTCCTAATTGGAGGCTAGGTAGGAGATATCCTAGTTGGAGGCTAGGTAGAAGAAGTCCTAGTTAGAGGCTAGATAAGAAGTCCTAGTGAGTGAAGTTGGGCAGGAAATCCTAGTGAGTGAAGATAGGCAGGAAGTCCTGATCTGTGAGATTAGACAGGTGGGAAGCCTACTGAGCGACTAGTTCTAATTGAAAGTTAGGCAAGAGTAAACCTAGTAGGTTAAACCTACAGAATAAGGCTTAGGTAAGTCTAGTAGGTCAGACAGACTACAGTTAGGCTTAGGTTGCTTTTTTGTATGTATGCTAATCTTGTAGGAATCAAGAGCCGGAAACAAGACTGAGGAAGCATAAGAAAAATAGAAGCAGTCAAACCAAGTCCAGAGTCAACTCAAGTCAAACCTAATTGAACTCACTCTGGGCACCCAAATGATCGAGGCACCCTTGGATGGTCTAGGCACTCAGATAAGAAAGAATCAACCTCAAGAAAGACCAACAAAACTGGATTGGATTGGATCAGTCCAGGGTGCCCAAAAGCGCCTTTATAAGGCCATCAACGTGCAGCATAAGAAAAAACCCTAATTTCCACTACTCTATCATCCTGCGGTACTACTGAACGTGAACAACATCCTGCTCGTGAGACTGGGGAAGCTTTAGAAAAGGTGACTGCGCTCAGGACTTTCAGAACTGCCTAAAGGAGAGTTTTCTAGTTTTTAAGTCTTATTGTTTTGTACTTTACTTTTCATTATATATTTGACTGTAAGACGGATTTCTCTGCCTTCGAAAAGAGTTCCAAAAAGGAGACCACTAGTAGACGGGAGTCTCCCGTATATAAGTCTTGAACGTATTAACCCTAGGGGGTTAGGAACCAAGTAAAATATGTGTGTCTTTATTTTGTTATCTAATTCTGCTGTTAGTATTTTTGATAGAACTAATGAACGAACGAATGTTATTCACCCCCTCCTTTAGCGCACGCACCGATCCTACAAAATAACATTGAAAATGATTATCACTATTCTTGTGTAGTGTTGCATAAGTTTCAGGATCCCTGACTTTTAACTCACGCAAATACAGTAGAAGATCTCTATATGCCTAATCATAATCTCCAATGACCTTTTTCATCGCTTTCTCTCAGGCTATGTATGCTTTTTTGTATGAAATGGTCATTCCAAACCTAGCTTTTATATCTGATATAATCATATTTGGTTTGTATTGTTTGTTAGAAACAAATTGTTCTTCAATAAAAGATGTTATAAATGAGAAAGATCATGCTTTATGATTAGCACTTTCCCTAATGTTGCAACATTAGTGTTCCTTTACATATTTCATAACTGTGAACTCAACATCCCCCGGGCAACTACTCTTCATGTACATGGTTGTTTGAAGCAAACTACTTTAACTTTGTTTATTCGGGTGTCATCTAGGTTATATCTAATAGTTTTAATCATGGCATGCATCACAAGTGCATTCTTGAAATCTTGTCAAGATAGAAAACCTATCCAACAAAAAATTCATGTTGATCTGTTGCCTCTCCAATTGGCCTTTGTAGCAATCACGAATTCATAACATATGGATCATTAGCTATTGGAAGCTCCTCCTCTAAGTCACTGTACTGCTCTAGGGAAAATTCAATTAAGAATTTTGATACATCTGTATTGTATTGTAATTGCTCTGCAATCTGAATAGGATGCTCCTCCTCGTCACTCCAGGTAGGCTCTAAGTATTCTACAAGTGCAGTACAAGTATCATCTTGTAAGTTACTTGCTTCTTCATTTAGATCAAAAATCAAATTACTTATATTTCTATTTGTGTTCCCCACGTAGTATATCCAAAAGAAGATGGAATATTAGTTCCGGATACTTCTACTACATTAGCTCCCTATCCCACTGCAGAATTTGCATCAAGCGTATTCCACATATCAGAGAGAATTTCTTCAGCAATATGATCATTCCTGAAAAAAAAAACTAAGTTAGAAAAATTACAATGTTAGAATCAAGTGATGTTGTAAATCAAAAAGCAAGAAACGATAGATATGGTGTGCATACTAGGCTATTTAGATTTATGCAAACTTGAGACCTCTAGGAAGGGTTGAGGGAGTAGATGGTAGATATTGTGTCCAATCTTAGTTCTAAGCAACTAACAATGTGAGTTTGGTGTCGGGACATCAACACTACCAAGGGTCTGGTCTGATCCCAGATTAGGCCCAACGTGGACCTGATCTCTAAGATACTAGGTCCACGTTTTAGTTGAAACTTGCATTGCACCTCTAGAGAGTCCGGAATAAACAATGGAGTCCACCATTAGACTTCTCACAATTTTGAAAACCCATAGGACCTAAAATGAGTCCAATCATACCTGTCTAGATCGATTAGTGGGTCTTGACCGAAACCCACTAATGGACCTAAGCTATTGGATTTCTACAAACTTGTGACCTCTAGGAAGGGTTGAATCTGCAAAATGTAGATATGGTATCCAATCTTTGTTTTGAGTAATGTGAAGTTAGTTATGGTCACGTGTCATTTGGCACAGAGTATGAAACTAGATAATCCTCAAATACATTATTAGGATTGGTTTACATTGATGGTTTACACTGATCAACACCACCATTGGATTTCAACCACAACCTCATAGGAACTGAAATGGGTCCAATCGACTTGTCTAGATCGATTAGTGGATTTTGATCAAAACCCACTAATCGATCTAGACTATTTGGATTTCTGCAAACTAGAGACCACTAGGAAGGGTTGAGGGAGTAAAAAAGTAGATATGTAAAACCTTAGTTCTGAACAACGAACAACATGGATTTGGTGTCGAGAGAGCAACACTAATAAGGGCATAGTCAGATCCCAGATCAGGCCTAATGTGGGCCTGATCTACCAAAGACCAGACCCACATTCTAGCTTAAACTTGCATTGACAGTGGAGCATCTCCGGAGTCTAGAGAGCCCAGAATAAACAATGGAGGGCACCATATTGCTGGTGTTGTTCCATTAATCTTTCCCACACAGTGATGGACAACATAAACACCATATGTGTACACTATATTTATACACATTACAGATAAATTTTACAAACAGTAACAAATACTATACGTACATCCTTATATCTTTATATGTCTTCTTCTACAATATTCAGTCTTGCTTTGAAATTTTCCTTCAATGTCAATGTTCTTTAATGTCGTTCTCCTTCGACACCACCTCTTCAACGCCTTACGATAATCTCCTGCTTTTGCATACACTTTTGCAATCTCGATAAATTGCACCTTCGTGATGGCGTTTGCGTTTATAACAGCAGAAAGAGGTATGATAAGCACGGTGTTCAATATCACACAACAGTGAGAGAGGGTGAGAGAATGATGAGGTCAAGTGTATTGAACCACAGGAATTACTTTCGAATTATATTTTCTAAAATTATGATTCAGATGTATTAGAAATCGACATTAACATTGGCAGAAGGGGTAGAATGGGATGTCCACACTAAATGCACTACAAGTTATTGTGAAAGTCTAATGGGTGAATCGAAAATTTTACAAACCTAAATAAGCCTTTTGATAAATCATTGTTATAACTTAGATAGCAATTTTTAAAATAAAATCAAAAGAATTTTTTTTAAAATTCAGATGCCCTATCTTCACCCAATTAATCCTAACCTATATATTTTCTCTTTTCATTCGTCTACCGAATAAATTTAAAATACATAAAATACCAAAGTTATTCCAAATAACTTTGATCAAAACTACCTACTTGATCAATTTTAATTAAATTAAATTAATTTTAATCAACTTAAAAATGCTATCTAAAAAAGAATAAAACATTTACCTTGACTTTGTATTATACCATTAAGTCTATTAGATTATTACATTTTACCTTCTATAATTTATAACATAAAAAAGTCTCTATAATTTTAAGATAATTTTCTTCTTTATTAAATATAAGAATTTAATACATTAATTCTTAACCAACATACAATATTAACACATGACAAGTGAGTGAGGTGCACAACCAACAAAACAGTTGGCTAATCAATCAAAATACCAGAAAGGCACGGAATAAAACAATTACAATAATCATAATACTAGTGAGCTTAAACCAGGCCACTTGTCTAACTAAACAAATTTATCTTGTAGTGTTTTCTAAACAAGTTATCAGTAGTTTGATTCATTATCCGTCATCCAAAGAGGTGCCTCCAACGTATAATTATACGAAAGCTTACCAATCTCGAGTGAGTTGGCTGTAACCCTAACCTTGTGTAGAGCTTTGAGAATCTAGAGAGCTCCTAAGCTGAAATAGCTACTGCTCGTGGAGTAGCTAACGCATAAATCTAGGCTCTAGTGTCCAAATCAACATTAGAAGGGACATGACTTCCATGATTGGTATAATTAGCTGTGCCCCCGGATTGACCTCCTCTCCCCTTTTTGGTGTAATAGTTTCTGGAGTAGTAGCTAGAGTCATGGTACTGACTCCGTCCAATCTGGTAGCCACCATTCCCGCCTCGGCCACCACCACAGTAGCCCCTCCAGTCACCAGAACCACCTATGCCACCATGAATGCCACCTTGGTTGTTGTGGTAAGGCCTGCGCGAATTATATCGGTGTTCTTTCTGCTCCATCTCCCTCAGATTTAGGTCTTCTAAATCTACTTTCTGATTTTCTTGCTCTTGGTTGGAGGCAGCAACTGCTCCAGAGCTTACAGTGTTTGTCTCATCCTGCAAGTGAAACAAGACGGAAACAATTGAAGATCAATTTAAACTTGGATTGAAAAACATCGAGTTGTGATGGTTATCATGTTTAGTTGTTCGTTAACGAAGCTAACTTCATGATCAGGGTGAACTTCATTTAGTTGAAATTCTTGCTGTTCATCCTCCTGTACTAAAAGATAAAGAGAGAATATATGAAGCTAGGAATAAGGAATATCATTAAGGATTTAACAGTAATTGGTGCAGTCCGGGTGATTTGTTTGTTTGTTTATCCAATGTCTGGCCGATATAATGTCACAATAAAGGCACCAACATGATAAAGGAGATCCGTTCCAGGTTGTCCTGCTCGCAAATCCTCACATCTCCCTTTTCCATCTCTCCCAATTTCTAATCCTTCACTCGGTATCATAGCAAACTGATCCAGTACTTCTTTCTCACTGTCTTCCTCTTCGCTTCTCCTTTCTTAACACCACTTTTCTTTCACTTCCCTTGTCGCATTTCTTCCTCTTCTCTTGTACCTTCTATACTTTCTCCAAGTCCTCATTCTTCATCTTTTGATTCTTTCCTACATATACAGCCACCTCTCTATGTGATTGACAACCTCTTGGGGGTAACATAGACAACTCTGCCAACTGCTGTTTCCCCTTCTCAGTCTCACCATAGCTCATCACGTACCTTCAAGGGCTTGGTATCAATCTTCAAGGTGATGGAAAGATCTCTACATATGTTACTCCAAGTGCAAATACCATAACAGCCATGTTAACTCAAATTAGCAACACTGAAGTTTAAGAGAAAGAACAATAAATTCCAGCCGAAGAACCTTAAAAAATATCAAATAACTGCAGAAAAAAAGACTCCAACCATATACTGCTTGGAAATTCTGATAATTGCCTAAAGGTTATCACAGTTATAAATGAACTTTAGTGCGTTGTACTTCTTTATATATGCAGTTTTAACTTCACTTAATTCATTACTAACTGTCACAAGATTGAATCCAAGGACCTATTTCCTCGAATGGATAAGTTGACCCCTGACAAACAGAACAAGAACGAGACATAAGTCAATAGATGGATCATCCTCTAAATGTTTCCTTCAACAAATAAAAGATGAAGACCAGCATTTAAAGGGATAATTTTGGGGATCCATCCTTTGTAACTCATCTGCCAACACGACAAAACTAATTAAAATTTGGTGAAAATAGAAAATTATCCACATTGTCTACGTATATATTCATTCAAGGAAATAACTCAAAGGAAAATCTATTTTTCATCCCATCCCACCCCACCATTCTTCTGTCTCTCATATATGTCTAATTTTTTTTTCTTTTGATTAAGGAAAGAAACTAGGAACTCATCCGGAACTAAAGGATGATATTTTTTTATGGAAAAACATATTATTAGATTTCTTAACAGAACAAGCATTCTAACCATATACAGTATTGTTTTCAGTATAAAAGCATAAAAGTATAAATTATTTCTATGCTATAAGTTTTCAGTTTACTGGCTCGACTGTTAAAACTAATAGCCGAATAATCTTACTGGTTCAATCTCCAGTCCAATTTTCAAAAGATTAGATGGAGGTGCTAACCATATTATGTTTCTAAAGTATGAGAATATGCTTAAATGAAGAGACTAAAGTTTTGCAGGTTGTACTATAAACCTCCCCATCTGACCACATTATTAACCCAGATCAACCATGGATAAATAGAGATTCTCTCAGTTGTTTTGCACAGCTTCAACCACTAATACTGTGTTACAGTTTTTTATCGTAATAGTAGTTACTATAGCTAAAATTATAGGCATGATTTTTTCCTGGAGTGAACTTAGTTATCAAAAAATACTCCCATTCCATGAGCAAAATAACAAAAACAATAAAATTATATCCAAGTACATACAAAATAAAATTTATATTTTAGATCCTCCAGAAATAAAATAGTATTTTTAGGCCCAAAATTGGTTTCATTTTGACTAAAGGAGTTTTCGCTTAGGCTTTATTTGCAACATTCTCCTCAACAAAACTTGACCTGATTAGTTGTTGCTATCTTTCTCTTGGTTATCCTCTCCAATAAATGAAACATTGCAAATTCTCAAAATATGGAATTGTTATCTGCATCTCAACTATCAGTCCAAAAATGTCTGGAAATAACAGTGTTGAAG
This sequence comes from Curcuma longa, assembly GCF_044706935.1. Taxonomy (NCBI): domain Eukaryota; kingdom Viridiplantae; phylum Streptophyta; class Magnoliopsida; order Zingiberales; family Zingiberaceae; genus Curcuma; species Curcuma longa. Next base: position 20,240,781 of record NC_133863.1, read on the forward strand.
AGTTGACACCAAAACTAAAGGAAAGCATGCTAGGAAAATCAACAGCTAAAAACAGAGGCTAAATTTTCCTTCAGCAATAATATCCTAGTACTAGTAGATGCCTTAATAGAACAACAACACCACACTTACTATAATGATTCTGTATCAAATTATAGTATTAAATTCTATATAATATAATTCAACAAATCCCCTTATCAACATTTCTCCTATATTAGTTGATAAATCCAAATTAATGGATTATTAACTTCTACCTTAATTGATAATGATCAAATCAGGTCTTGATCATTAACCACCCATAACTAAACCTAATCAAACCCTAGCTTAAATCGGATATTGTATCTTCGAGTGGTTCACAGAGATAGGAAATTGCAAATCGGATACAGCCTGGCCCTTGTTACATGTTGTTGTTGGCTCTTGCTTGACACCGTATTGTGGTGGCACATGGATAAGAAGTTGCACTATAGTTAAGTTCGACCAGGACTGGCTACATTGCCCTCCTGCTACACTGCCACTCCCCACTTATTTTTAGTGGTCAGTTGTTGGAGTTTACGCAGTATGTCCTGTTTAGCGCCTCAGTTCACTGCCTGAGGGAGTGACTGGGGGTGACGAGTGCAGATAGGGACTTGCATTTGATTGCATTAGTTGATGCATATTACATGCATTTGTTAGTAGGTGATTACATAGTTTACTTTATTCATATGGTTGTGACTGTTGCACTTGGTTGCTATGATTGTTGCACTGCGTGACATTTTATACATGATTACATGCTATGATTCCTATACTGTTGCACAGTATAATTCTTCCTTTATTGTATCAGTTGATATACCATGTTCTAATACCTTGATACATGATACTCTGTTGATATCCACTACCTGTAATGATTACATAATTCGTCTATACATGTTTATCTGGTTTGTATATCCTTGTTATTCTTTCTGATTATCTTTACATGCACTATTTTCTGTACCCACTGAGTATCTAATGCTCACTACCCAGACCCTGGGGTTAATTTGTTTTCTCCCCAGGTAGCAGATAGGTTTATTTGGAGCTTGGAGATTCAGTTGGCTGGTTCTATCTCACATCAAGAGTTTGTCGTTTGTTGGTATGGTTTATAGTTGTATTTAGATTATATTTGTGTTGTGACATGGACTGTAGTTGTGTTGGTCTTGTATTTGTGGTTATTCGTTTGTTTCGGATTTACAATGTTTTCGCTACGTAGATTTTGCTTATGTTGGACATTGTGCATGTGATGTTAGTTGTTGTGGCCGTGTAGGCCTATATCTTGTCTGTTGTGTGTCTGTGTGATGTGTTAAAGGACGTGTAGTCCTTATTCCGGCCGCATGTGGTTGTGTATCTTTGTATGTATTTAGGAAAGGTCATTGTTACAGGGGAGATGCTGCCGAAATTTTTCGGACGACCTCCCGGGACGTGACAATTTAGTGGTATCAGAGCGTAGGTTCATTTCTCCGATTTTCTGTTGCATTTGAGTCGATTTTCGGTGTCCGTCGGATTTATTGTCAGATTTTATTGTTGTGTTGGTAGTTTCGGAAGTTATCATCGCATTTGTAGGTTTATCTGATACCAATTGTTTGGTATCAGAGCATATTAGGCTAAACATTTAGTTTTAGGGTTTAAGTCTAGTGTTCGAGTTTGTCGTCGTGTCGGGTGTGTCAAATTTAGTTACTTGACCCAAGTTGTGAGATGGACAGACAGCGGCACGAATTCTCCAAGCAGTTGTAAGTAAATTTCTAGTACATTTATACTGTTTCTAGGAATTTATAGTAGTTGTATATGTACCAGGTGATATTATGGCCCCTGGAAGTCGTGGACGTGGTCGACCAGCGAGACGACCCGTTACCCCAGTCGAGCCGGAGGTTTCCGAGCTGGTTATGGATTGTCCGGAGGTACCTTCGCCAGATCCGGTACCGGTGGCAGCTAGTAGGACTGGGGATAGGAGCCAGATTCTAGCACTGGCTAAGTCAGTAAAGGATCGGATGACTTTATTCCATGGGGGATCTGACCCATGGCTAGCTCGTTCGTGGCTGGAGAACCTGACTGATACCTTCTCCTACATCTCTTGCACTGAGGCGGAGCAGGTTGAGTTAGCCGTATTCCACCTTCGTGATCAGGCTGTCACGTGGTGGAAGACTCAGAGGACAGTACTCGGAGATCAGAGTTTATTGTGGTCATCTTTCAGAGAGGCTTTCGAGAGGGAGTACTTTTCAGAGGCATTTTGTATGACTCAGCGTCAGGAATTTCTGAAGCTTAAGCAGGGTGATCGTTCAGTTACTGAGTACCATACGGAGTTCACGAAACTTTCGGAGTTCTATCCACAGATGGTAGCTCAGGACCGTGATCGGATGCACCAGTTTATTCAGGGACTGGCTGCGTACATTCGGCTGAAGATGTCTAGTTGCACAGTCACCACATATAGAGAGGCACTAGACCGAGCTCTGGTTATTGAGACGACACAGCGGCAGGTGACTCAGGAGAGAGAAGCAGAAAAGTTGAAGGGGCAGAGTTCACAGAGTTCTGGTCAGAAGAGGCCAGCTCAGGGTTCTGGTACACGGGATTCTTCCAGCCGACAGAAAGGCAAACGACCTGCGGGACCTTCGAGTGGTAGCCAGAAGAAAGAAATTTCAAAGAGGAAGTGTTATCGTTGTGGATCTGATAGTCATCGGGTGGTAGATTGTCCATCCGATCAGGCTGTTTGCTATTATTGTAAACAACCTGGTCACATGATTGATGATTGCCCTCGGAGAGCTCAGCTGGAGCGCACGGATACTTCTGCTTCTGGAGGACGATCCACACAGTCAGGACAGCAGAGGATACCAACGAGATACAGAGCACCTCAGCAGCAGAGATCTCTACCTGCTACAGGACGTATGTATCAGATTCAGGGGAGAGAATATATAGTATTACCATCAGAGTCACAGCCAGAGATCTGTTATGAGGCGACTCCGGTGCAGCAGCGACCACCAGCAGCACAGACTTACGGTGTACCTCCTTATTATGTTTCAGCAGCCGACTTCTGTACCTCAGAGTCAGATTCCTACAGAGTGGAGGTCATCTATTCCTCAGCCAGCTGCACAGCCGTCCAGCACGGAGGTTGGTCGAGTGTATGCCGTCACACGAGAGGAGGCACAGCGGGTTGATGGATCGGTCATACGCGGTATGATTATAGTTTATGATATATTTGCTGATACTTTGATAGATACGGGTAGTTCGCATTCCTTTATATCTCGACTATTTCTGAGGAAAATTGCACAAATACCTATGATTAAATTGTGTAGTCTGAGCAGTCTCTTTACCTTCGGGTGAAGTGCTGACTACAAATCAGGAGATTAGGGGATGTCCGTTGGATTTCGATGGGCATACTTTCACAGTGGACCTTCAGGTGTTGGATATGATGGAGTTTGATATCATTCTGGACATGGATTGGTTAGCCACCTATTATGCTACTGTTGCCTGGCGAGCCAGAGTGGTTACTGTTGGTGCAAGAAGCACTAAAATCTTGCCTAGAGTTTCAATATTTAACAATACACCTAGGTCTGGTCAGTTTGACCAAGGCGTTGATCTAAACAAGATTTGATGTTTGGATGAAGTAAGTAAAGTCTAGTCAGACCAGATGACTAGTGAGAAGACCTAGTCGGTTAGACTAGGCAGTGGAAGTCCTGATCTGGACGATCGGGCAAAAGAAGTCCTGGTGAGTGAAGCTAGGCAATGGAAAGTCCTAGTTGTAGGCTAGGCAAAGGGAAAGTCCTGATTTGGAGGATCAAACGGAAGTCTTGGTAGAGTCAAAGCATCAGGTGAAGTCTGGACTGGTCTGGAGGATCGAGTTGCAGCAGAAGTCTGGACTGGTCTGGAGGACCGAATCGCAGCAGAAGTCTGGGCTAATTGAAGGATCGAGTCGCAGTAGAAGTCTGGGTTGATTAGAGAGGACCGAGCTGCAGCACAAATCCTGGGGGCTGAGGACAGAGCCGAAAGTCCAACTGTTAGTATCAGCCCTTAGTGCCAATCATGAGATGATTGGATTAAACTCGAGTTGGACTCAAGTCAAGATGATCAGGACTCGAGTTGGACTCGAGTTGGACTTATGAGTCAAGACTTATGAGTTGGACTCGAGTTGGACTCATGGATACAGACTCGAGTTGGACTCGAGTTAGACTCGAGTTGGACTCGAGTTAGACTCGAGTTGGACTCATGGAATACCAAGAGTCATGACCTTTTATATTCCATGGATGAATATAAAAGGGGATAAAGAGACTTTTGAAAGGCTAGATGAACACTTGATCATCTTCTTCTTCCTCTCCACCTCTCCTTGGCCGAAACCCACCTTGTGGCTTGCACCACAATTTCGGTTTCTCCTCTTCCCGTGTTCGTGTGGATACCGTGGAGGCGCGAACGTATTGATCGCGCTTGATCCGCCAACCGTCGCAGGCAAGAGTTGTTGTCGGGATTGCGAAAAGCTCGCATCGAAGGTAAACTCGATCATGTAGATAATCGATAAAAACGAGTATGGTTTTTCACATGGATCTCTGGAGGGATCCTGTTTTCCGCTACGTTATATGCGGTTTAATCGATTTTTTGTGCATATAGATCCCTACACCAACAAGTTAGGAGGACTTGGTTGGCACAAATTCTCCCGAGTGGAGTGGGTAAAAGTGCGTTCCCGGAGTGGAACAGTAAGCGTCAGACTAACCCAGGATTTCGGTAGGAATCTGAAATTAAGACCCACAAGGTAAGATTTAGGTTCTTTGTTTGTTTGTATATTTGTCTTGCTGGAACCAGGAGATGGAAGCAAGATGGAAGAAACAGAGGTAAAGTAAACAAAGACAATTGAACCAAGTCAGGGTCAACTCAAGTCAAACTTGAGTCAAAGTAACTCCAGTCGACTTGCGGGAGTCGAGTCGACTTGAGTGGATGGAGTCGACTTGAGCAGGTACTCAAGTCAACCTGAGCACTAGATAAGCCACGGAAGTCAACGTTTATCAAGAGATGACACGTCAGCTTCGAGTCGACTTGAATTCGAAGAAGGCCAAGTCAGCCGCGGAGAAAGTGGATCGGGCTTACGTGGAGTCTACTGGAGATTGGACCCAAGTCGACTCGAGCAGGCTATAAAAGAAGGTGAACATGCATGAACAAAGAGATTAATCTAAAAAGCCTACTCTCCTTCTGTTGGTGGTTCTGAACATGAACTAATCCAAGATCTTGCAACCGAGGAAGATCCAGGAGGAGTACGAGGCGCTCAGGACTTCCAGAACGGCGGCAAAGTGTTTGGTTTTTTCTTTTATTATTACTGTCTTACTTTTACATTTACTTTTATTATCTTGGACTGTAAGACAGATTTCTCCGCCTCCGAACAAAGTTCGGGAAGGAGACCACAAGTGGACGGACGCCTCTCGTACATAGGTCTTGGATGTACTAACTCTGGGGGGTTAGGAACCAAATAAAAATCCGTGAGTCTCCTATGTTGTTTACTAATTCTGCTGCAAGTATTTTGATAGTAACGAACGAGTTCGAAAAGCGACAACACGTTATTCACGACTTCAAAGGTACCTCCGGACAATCCATAACCAACTCGGAAACCTCCGGCTCGACTGGGGTAACGGGTCGTCTCGCTGGTCGACCACGTCCACGACTTCCAGGGGCCATAATATCATCTGGTACATATACAACTACTATAAATTCCTAGAAACAGTATAAATGTACTAGAAATTTACTTACAACTGTTTGGAGAATTAATGTCGCTGTCTGTCTATCTCACAACTTGGATCATGCAACCAAATTTGACACCCCCGACACAACAACAAACTTGAACACTAGATCTAAACCTTAAAACTAAATGTTTAATCTAATATGCTCTGATACCAAACAATTGGTATTAGATAAACCTACAAATGTGATGGTAACTTCCGAAGACTACCAACACAACGACAAATCCGACGGCAAATCCGACGGACACCGAGAAATCGACTCAAATGTAACAAAAAATCCGGAGAAATGAATCTACGCTCTGATACCACTAAATTGTCACGTTCCGGGAGTTCATTCGAAAAATTTCGACAATATCTCCCCTGTAATAATGACCTATCCTAAATACATACAAAGATACACAGCACATGCGGCCAGAATAAGGACTACACGTCCTTTAACACATCACACAAAGACATCAACGACAAGATATAAGACCTACACGGCCATAACAACTAACATCACATGCACAATGTCCATAATAAGCAAAATCTATGTAGCGGAAACATCGTAAATCTGAAACAAACGATTAACCATAAGTACTAGACCAACACAACTATAGTCTATGTCACAATACAAATACAATCCAAATACAACTATAAATCATACCAACAAACGACAAACTCTTGATGTGAGATAGAATCAGCCGACTGAATCTCCAAGCTCCAAGTAAACCTATCTATTACCTGGGGAGAAAATAAAGTAATCCAGGGTCTGAGTACTGAGCATTAGATATTCAGTGGGTACAGAAAATAGTGCATGTAAAGATAATCAGAAAGAATAGCAAGAATATACAAACCAAATAAACATGTACAGATGAATTAAGTAATCATCACAGGTAGTGGATATCAACAGAGTATCATGTATCAAGGTATTAGAACATGGTATATCAACTGATACAATAAAGGAAGAATCATACCATGCAACAGGTATATGAATCATAGCATGTAATCATGTATGAAATGTCACGCAGTGCAACAATCATAGCAACCAAGTGCAACAGTCACAACCATATGAATAAAGTAAACTATGTAATAACCTACCAACAAATGCATATAATATGCATCAACCAACGCAATCAAATGCAAGTCCCTATCTGCACTCGTCACCCCCAGTCACTCCCTCAGGCAGTGAACTGAGGCGTCAAACAGGACATACTGCGCAAACTCCAACAACTAATCACTAAAAATAAGTGGGGAGTGGCAGTGTAGCAGGAGGGCAATGTAATCAGTCCTAGTCGCACCCAACTATAATGCAATCTCTTACCCATATGTCACCACAACACGGTGTCAGGCAAGAGCCAACAACAATATCTACAACTATTTATGGATGTATGATGATCATCCCAACATGTAATAGCTATATTAATTAGCATGCTCAACAGGAATCAACAGAGGTCAACATATATCAATGATACCATAATTAAAGCTATTCTTACCATGGATAGATCAGATAGAGATCATACAACATGTAACAAGCAACGACTCAACCGAATATCAACAGAATGATTGATACAGATAACATGAGTATCAATATAGTATCACTAGATCATCATAAGATCAACGGCAGGTATCAAGCAATGATTTTTAAAAGTATCAACTAGATACTATCTCAAACAACATGGGGATCAACAGAATAAACAACATAGCAACAACAAACCATACACTGGAAAAAGAATCTTGTATTGACCAAGTACAGGGTACCCACCTAAATCAGATGTTTATCCACAATAGAACCTCCTAGAAAATATACTCCAAGTGTAATAGGACCAGTCAAATCAAGGTCCTGCAATAAACAATAACACCACACTTACTACAATGATTCTGTATCAAATTATAGTATTAAATTCTATATAATATAATCCAACAAATCCCCTTATCAACATTTCTCCTATATTAGTTGATAAATCCAAATTAATGGATTATCAACTCCTACCTTAATCGTTAATGATCAAACCAAGTCTTGATCATTAACCACCCACAACTAAACCTAATCGAATCCTAGCTTAAATCGGTTCTCAACAACAAGCAACTCCCATAAATTTCTAATAATCAACAGATTGAACCTCTAAATCTTAATCCAATAGTAGATTAACCTTAAATTCCAAAATATTTAATCAACCACACAGATTCAGGTTATCCACATAGATCTATCCAATTCCAAGCCATAAACAAAGCAACCAAATCCTATACAGATCGGTTTCAACAGCTTACCTCAGATCAAAGGTCTTGAAAGTCCTATCTCAATTCCTCCTCTTCTTTTGATCAGAAATCAGATCCTACAGAATCACAACCATCCAAAACCAATCAACAGTATCCGGCACCATCAGTGCACTCCAAATCCAACCTAAAAACCTTAGCTAAACAAACCTAAATAAAAATCCAGAACACTTACCTTAGATTGAACTCTATAGAGCCCTAATCAAGCTTCGATTCTTCTTCTCCTTGCTGCCGCCACCCACGGAATTCTTCAACCAAATCAGTTCACATCAATGAGCTGTGGGAAGAAAGCAAATCTAGATCTAAAGAGCACCGAAGAAATCCAAAGAAACTCAACTCAAACCCTTACCGATCGTCTCCTTCTTCTCCGATTCACCGCCGCCCCCAGCCTGTTTCCGTCGCTCGAACCGCCGCCACCGAGAAGGAACGCAACCACCCCGATAGCTTTTAGGGCTCATCGGATGTTCAGCTCCGCTTCAACTCCAGCTCCGACACCGACGTCCAGTCTTCGTGTGCGGCGTCGGAGGAGAAGAACAGGGACGGGCAAATCGCGATTTGAGAAGAGAGGGATCGCGACTGTAGCATTCTTATTGGGCGAATTTTCTGTTAACGGGCTTGAATCCAATAAGCCAACAACCCAATCCAATAACCAATAACCCATTACCCTAATACCATTATAAGATTTAGGATTTGATTAATCAAATCAAATCAACCTTAGAGTAAATTTTAATTAAACTCCCTCTTAATCTTTCCTTAACCCATAAATCAAGGTTAACTTTATTTACGAATAAGCCCCTAGCTTCCGGTATTTTACACTCCTTATGTTTAAAGGCATATGTATCTTTCCTTCCATGGTGTAAGAGGTCATACAACCAAGTTAGAGGCAACATTCATGGGGAAGTCATCGCACCAAATTTTGTCAATAATTGCTTATTTGGATGAACACTAACAACCTATCTGTGACTCATAAAGGGGTTTGATCCACCTAAGAAGTTTTGTATAAGTGAGACTCGGGTGAGGATGTTGTCAAAATGCAAGTTGTATCTTAGTGATGGTGGTAGCGGAGATTGTAAGTACTCCTTATGATTAAGTAAATGTAAAAGGTCCTAGATGTAATAGAATTAATCCAATACTTATATATGATACATGTGTATAAATAGAGGGGTTACCTAAGATGTAACACTTGAATCTACCCCCATAAATACATAGAATATGTTTATCCGACTTCCACCAACTTTGACAATTTTACAACTCTTATTCCCATATTTTATCAATGTATGGAAGATGATCATGCATTCCCACATGTCATCTAACGGATGAGGCACTTCATCTGGTGAGGGTGTCAACAGAATACAATGCACATTAAGTATCCCAAACTTATATCTCCAATGATTAATCCAAAGCATTAATGTCTTCCTTTGCATCTTTCTCCATTCAATTGTTGATGTGGAACGCTATTATGATTTTCCTAGACATGCACTGATGTAATTGCCGTCAGAATGCATGATATAATTTGAAATGGTATTATCTGAATGATATATTTGTGTTAGGGTCTTCCCTTAATTAATTAACAGATGGCTTGAAGAAGTTGATTAATCTGCAAAAGACACCTATTATTTAAACTTTCTATGTTGTCTAATCTAGTCCCGATTACTAGCATCTATATTCCTCTGCATTCATGATGGTTACTTGGGTGGATAACGAGGAGAGGAATAGAGGGAAAGCAATACAAAAATGCACAAGTCATTTTATGACCTTTCCACATACCTTATACTGGATTGAAGAAGAAAGAAATGAAACTGATGAAGATCTCCAATGATGTTGACACCGCCCTTGTGGATGCTTCCTAGATATATGCTCATCTAAACTCAATTGCATAATCAGAAAACAATCCTTCCATCAAAGTTCAACCCTTCCTCTTTCAACCCATCCATCATCAGAACACTTCCTAAAGATCTTCAAAAATGAATTCCCTTATTGATCCGGTTTGTCTCAACAATAGTTTCAATATGCCTAAAGTACATAAAGTTTGGTTATCCAAATAACCAAATAAAAAATTACAAAAATAAATAAATGAAGACAGTTTCAATTTTTTTAGGCTACTTCATCTTACTACGTCATTCCTTGCACAAGGAATTTATAAAATTTCATTTTCAACCATTCACTTTCTACGTCATTCCTTGCACAATGAATTTCTAAAATTTCATTTTCAACCATTCACTTTCTACATCATACCTTGCACAAGGCCATGATTGTGAAAATAGACATGGCTAAACCCAATGTTATACCCAACGATAGAATAATTGCTAAAAGTAGTGAATTTTAATTCTAATATCAACCAAAACTTAGATATCAGAGACATCACAAGTAAAAAAAAAATCAAAATGCTAGACTTTTTAGTCAAAATTCAAATGTCCACAATAAATCTACACATCACAAAATCACCAAAGTATCTCATGGGGAAAATGTAGTTTGGTGGAGCTATAGGCCTGCAGTTGATGTAACAATATTGTGCCAGTTCTCTTTTGTACTACAAATGTATACTAGATCTCCACAATGCCCACTCTCTTCAATCACATAGTTGTCAAGATTTAGGCTTAGAACCACATCAGAGAGCTTCCAAAAGTGAATAAGGGCTTTCAAAATCATTTTAACACACATACTAATGCTTAACCCATAAATTTTGTGCACTAGTGGGATCAGGGACCAAACATGAATAACTGGAATATGTAATGTAGCAGGCCCACAAAAAAATGCAAGAAGAATTTGCTCTTTTCCAGCATAGTAACTATCCCACATTCGAATGAAACCATAGAATTAATGGTTGAGTTAAACCTGCTGCCTATAGTGTGATTCATATGGAGTATTGCAGGTGATATATTCATTCAACTTAAGTTACTCTACTTTTCCAACATAAACCAGATATGGATGGTCATCTTACAACTAAGATCATTACTTCTTGATGCTTTAAGGATGATTATGGCAATAGAACAATAATCCATAGCTATTAGGACCCATTTTGTCTGCAATTGGTGCATGCCAAAATCCTAGTGTATGAAAAAATTGAATTTTTCTACTTTAATAATTTCACTCCCTGCGGTATCAGTTGAACCATTGGTTAAGCATACGAATCACAAAAACCTGACCGATAGGCTGAATGAACAAAAAAAAAAGGTCGTTTCACATTCACCTGAGGCACAATGGGAACTTGCACATCTTCAGACTGAACCATTGATGATGGCACAGTCGTTGACTCACCAATCTGAACCTGACAAGAAGCACCATACTTCCCCACAGCAGCAACGACATCACCAGGGGCCTTCATCTCCGGCGTCGTGGTGAAGTAGTCTGAAGTCAATATCTTGTTCAATTTTTCTCTCAATCCAGCATCTGAATCGTCCACAGGATGTAATTCAAAACCAACAAAGGAAGTGGAAAAAAGAAACCTATCGATCCCATAGCGAAAAACACTAACAGCTGAGAGATGCCCCAGGGTGGATAGGCTGGTCAGCGTTGACAAGCCAGAGCTTTGCGTGCTGAAGGCAGGACTGGAGAGCGTCCTTATGAGAGACGCCTGAGTAGACCGACCGGGAGGTGACAAGGGAGCCAAGCGCCGATATCGCATCCAGATCCTGCTCTCCCAAAAGGTCGGTGGCATCATCCGTCACGTAGTCGTAGGTCAAGCAGCAGCCACGCTCGTGCGTCCTGGTCAGCATCATCGCCGCGAACTCGCTCTGCGGCTTGACATCGAACAGGCACCCGAAATAGACCAAGGCCAAAACGTCCATCACGGCCCGATCCGGCTCCCCCTTGACATCGGCGGGGGTAGGCATTTCTTCTTGAGGGGTAGGGGCAGGGGCGGCGGTGGTGGAAGCGGCGCGGTCGAGCTCCTCCTGGAAGGCGGCGGCGAGGCGCGCCAGGAGCTTTTCGTACTCGTCGATGAGAGTGACGATTGCGGGCTTGGAGCGGAGGACCTTATCCTGCTCCTTGTTGAGCAGCTTCCCTTGGGCGAGGGTCTCCTCCATCTGCAAGATGCGGTTGCGTTTCTTGCGCAGGGAGCGGAGGCGCTTTTTCATCATGCTCATCACAGGCCTGTCAGCCAACGCCGACGACGCCATCACGTTCTCCTCTCTACTTTGTCGCTCCCTGGCGTGACTACTAGAGCAATCGATAACCTATTCCGTCCGCCGGAAGCTGCGGAGGCGGCGGCCCTTCGAGATGCCCAACAGGGGCCGCAAAGTGTAGCGCGGCGTGGAAATGGGACCCGGGACGAAAGGTCGCATTTAGGGCGTAATTAAGGCAAGCCGAGCTATTTGAATTAAAAGTTCGTTCGAATTTATGACAGTGAACGAGCCGAGATCGAATTTGATTTCGAATTTAAAAATATTATTAAATTGAATTCGAATTCAACAGTATTTGACGAACATATTCATTAAAAAATTTATATCTATATATATATTATATATTTTTAAAAAATAATATTTGCTCTTAATTTTAGATTATTTTTTTAAAAATTATTAATTATTCACTTTAAATTATTCTATTTTTATTAATAATTTTTTTAATTGCATATCTCATTTTTTAAAATGTAATCGATTCTTCTTTTTCTGTATTAATTTTTTAAAAACATATTTCCATATAGTTGTCGATGACCTCATACCATTTTTATTCTCTCATTAGTGTTCTTGCATCTTCTTTCTCTCTTATTCGACGTTCTTTTCCTCTCTCGTCGATGATACTCTCAAACGACTAGATTAGATGTGTCAAAAATGAACTCAATCATAGTTGACATAAAAAATATCGAGTTAAAATTGAAAATTTTAGAGTTCAGGTTAGATCAAGTCAATCCAAAATCTAATCTAAAATTTTTTATTAGATTTGAGTTGACCTGAATTAAAAGGTAGAGCTTGAAACTCTTAATATTTTAATTTTTATCATGTAATATTTATTTTATAAAAGATTTAAAATTTTTAAATAATTTTTTTTCATGGAATAATTAATAGTTTAGATAATAAAATTCTTAAATTTAAATATTTAAATCCATAAAATATAATTATCATATTTAGACGAGATTTATTATTATGTGTTAAAATTAAAATATTATTATTATATGTTTTAAATTTTTATTTAATTATTTTATTAAAGAATAAGAGAATAATATCACATTGTAAAAAATCAGATCTGGTTGGTCAGGTTATTCTGGTTGGTCCGAGTTCAATTTCTAGTTTATGGTGTTCAGGTTGGTTCGAGTCAGATTCGGATTGAGATTTTTTTATAATACCCTTGCTTCAATCCGATCCGAACCCACCCGATTCATCTAAATTGGCACCCCTATAAAGGATCTTCTTTTCCTCCTTCATCGATGATTTCCCTTACTCGTACTTTCTTCCTCTTTCAAATAAGAATAGAAAGTAAGAGTTTTTAATTAATTCAAGGCAAAGAGTGTGAAAGTTCTATCAAATAATTTAAGTGGATTGAGTTTTTTATTAACCTATTTAAAGGTGGATTAGGACGGGTCAACTTGAGTAGGTTGCGGGTCAGATAGATCACCCCATGACTAGTTCGAATTGGCCCACAGATTTAGCAAAAAGTCTCAATGAAAAATTCAAAAGAAATTACCCATCCAACAGTTAAAATAAAAGAAATCAACTTTTTTTCTCTCTTAGGTAAAAGTAATTCAAGTCCGTTCAATAAATAAAAAAAATAAAGAAAGCCCTTTGTTCTCTTTGTCTTAAGTAAAATCGTAAAAGTAAAACCCTACGCTGACTACCATCCGCCTCGCTGTCTCAATGCCTCTGTGAATTGTCGACTCTCATCCGCCTCGCTACCTCAGTGCCTCTGTGAGTCTCTTATAGAGAATGTCTCCTCGTGAATCGCATTGAGAACGATAGTCTGACAAATGATCATCCCTATCTTTGATCTTCATCCCGGCAGTCTCTGATCTCCAAGCTCAAACCCACTAGTCTCCACAATCCTTCGACCTTGATCTCCATTCTCCAACCTCTTGTTTGAGATGAGGTTTTTTTTCTTCCTTTTCTAGTTTCCTTCTATTTCATTTGTGGTTTCCACGACCTTTTGCTCCTTGTCCTTAGCCCGTGTCTTGCATAATCTGTGCCTATGCGCAACTATCGAGCATGGCAAGACAAACAACCATGCTTGTTGTTTCTTTCTCTGCCCATGAGCACTGTACACACAAACGTCACTCAGGATGCGACTTCTGTTTGCTTGATTATCAACTTAGAATCTCTACAATTAAATTAACACTAAGCTTTTCTTTAGTGGCGAGTAAGACTTATTTGCTTGTAGAGTGATTAATTGATTTGATGCTTGAAACTTATTTCTTTGTTTGTTTGTAGATTTTTTTAATGCAACTTTTATGTAGAACTTTTGTATTCAATATCAACTCCTCACTTATCAACTGAAGATTCTGCCATAAATCCTATTTTGAAAGAAATTCAACATTTAGCAAATAATACCAGTGAAGCAATTCAAATCAATAATGTGCAATAACCTAAGACCACTGAAGAAGAGTATAAAAGTCCATATACTCCAAAGAAAAGAAAATGGGCATCAAAAGCATGGGATGACTTTAAAGAGGTTACTTTTCCTAATGGGACAATAAAAGTTGAATGTATTCATTATAAACATCGACTTGCAATAAACAAGACTGGTGTTACATCCCATTTTTTGAGGCACCTCAAGGGCTGTATGAGAAAACAGATTAGTGAGAAAGGTCAAAACAATCTTACCGTATCTACAATTATTGTTGAATTAGAAACTGTCATTGTTGCCCAGAATTTCAAATACGATCATGGGAAGATAAGGGAGATTTCTTTCTCACATGATCATTATTCATGAGCTACCATTTCTTTTCTTAGAATATGAAATATTTAATTTATTGATGAAGGTTACGACTCTATATTATCAAAAGATTAGTTGTGCTACTGTGAAAAAAGAATGTACAATTTCTTATGAAATTGAGAAGAAAAAAATTATGACATCATTAAAAGATGTGAATAGGGTTAGTGTGACTAGTAATTTATGGAAGTCAGATTAGAATGTTTCATATATGGTTGTCACTTGTCACTATGTAGGCTTTAGTTGGAATTTATAGAAGTAGAATCTAAATTTTTTAGATGTTTCTCCATCTCATAATGATATTTCCATTTGTGATGTGTTAAATAAGTATTTGGTTGAATGAGGAATTGGAAATAAGGTATGGTTAGTTACAGTTGATAAAGTTAGCTAATGTAGCTGTGAGGATGTTGATAAGCCCGTGAGTTGACCCGCTTAACTAGCAATACGCCTTAAGTTTGGTTGGAATGAAGATTTTCAACCAGCCAAGTTGGTGGGTCGATCTTACCCCCACCACTATATAATAGGTTTTTGATGGGTTGACCCATCCCGTCATGAATTATTTGACAGTACTATTTACAACCCTAATATGATTAGTTACCTACTCAAAATATTAATAGCTCCATGATTAATTAATTTTTAAATTATCTAGTGTTTTTATCAAAATTACTTGACAACAAATATTTAAAATTTTAAAAAGCATTCAAATGTTAAAATTTAATGATTCATTTAGTTTTAAATTATCTACTATATTTTTAGATTTATAAAAGTGAAATTTATATCAAAATTATTCTTCAGTCTAAGTGAATTATTTTGAGTTATTAAATAGTTTTTACCATTAAAGATTTATTTTTACATTTTTATATATATTTAAAATGAGCTTAATAAAGTATTTTTTATATAAGGAATTATCACGATAACAAAAGGCGTAAATACATGTAATTTATTAATTAAATTAAAATATTTATAAATTGTTACCTATATTATTTTAGATAAAAATTAAAAATTCATCTTTATTTAAAATTAAAATAATATTTTAATATATTTTTATTTTAATATTATTGTACAAACTATCATCATAGAATAAAATTACTTTAATTAAATAAAAATTATTATACATAAAATATTATATATTAAAATATTTTTTTACTTAAACTTGAACAGAATTAATTTAATTTACTCAAAAATAATTTTTAATTTATCTAAAAGAGTTCATTAAGAAAACTAGTTATTCATCACATGGGGTGGGAGTAATTTGAATGCATCCTCCTCCCTGGATGTCTACCCTGTTTGCGCTCTGCACTCTGATCCTCAGCTTCTCCCAGACCAACTTGACAGTGCCGCGACCTTCCACCCTCAACTTGAAGTTCAAACCCCTGGACAGAAGGACGATCAGCTGGCACGTCTCGCACCTTTTGATGGTCCGCTCCTTGTCCAGGAACTTGCAGTAACCGTCGACGCATTGCGGGCAAACGTCGTCCTTATTTCTGCTCTTGTTGGTCTCCTCTTCCTCCTGTTGCTTCTTTTTGTTTTTTCTGCTCTTGTTGGTCTCCTCTTCCTCCTGTTGTTTCTTGCGGCCACTTTCCGCATTGTTATTGTTGTCGTCCTCCTTAGCGTTGTTGTTGTTGTTGCTGCTGCTGCTTTTGCTGCGGGCGGCATTGGACAGCCGGGTCCAGGCCTCCATGACGAACTTGAAGGCGCCGTCGGCGGCTGCGGAGGGGTTCTTGTCTGGATGCGTGAGGATGGACATCTTGCGGAACTGATCGCGGGCTTTGCGCAGGTCGACGTCGTCGCCAGGGCGGAGGCCGAGGACGGCGTGCCAGTTCTTCTTGGCGGCCGCGAGGTGGACCTCGTAGGCAGCGACGGCGTGGCGGATGCCCGGCAGGTCGCCGAACATGTCTCTGGCTTTCTGGGAAATGCGCTTGGCTCCCTCGACGTCGTTGGCCTTGAACTTGATCTCCGCGAGCTCCATTGCCTTCTTCGCTTCCTCCTTGTTACATTCCATTTTCAGCATATCTTCAGAGGAATCATTTTGCGCATATATATAATTATAAAATTCAGATGATGTTAATTTGATTAAATTTCCCAGATAAAGGCTCCGTGTTTCCCGAGGGAGATTGAAGATGAAGAGACGCATTAAACTTGATGGTGCAACTTTTATCTGAGCAAATGGTGTCAAAACACGATTGTCTTTAAGATACGATTGAATTGGTCAGTATGATATAGATTTATTAAAATAGATAAGTATTAAATTTTAATGAAATTAAAATAATATCTTTTAGTAGTAATCAATAGTAATTAATTATAGATAATCGTGAAATCGATTAAAAATTATAATCTACCTATGGAATTGGTCCGATAACTTGTCACGAGCTAAATTATCATATTAAATTAAGCCATAGACGTTTCGATCCATTTGACCAAAGACGAGTTAGCCCAGTCCTTACGTGGCTTCGTTTGCCCAGAAAGCATGAGGTGTTAGGAATTTAAATTAGTAAATAATGATTAAATAATATGATATGAATCTGATATCGTTCATTAAAATTAATTTTTAAAAATTTTTATAGACATTTTATTCTTAACTATTAATCAAGTATGGTACTTAATAAATAAATTGAATCATCAAACACGAAGTGAATGTATTTATTTAAAATTAAATTAAGGTTAAATAAAATTCATCGGATAAGTGTGAAGATAAGTAATATATTGGTCAAAATTGAAATCGATTTGGATTTGATTTGATAAAGTTATAATCGAATCAAATTTAATTGGATTAAATCAGTTCAATCAATTTAAAATGAATTAAGAATTTTTTAAAAAAATATATTCTTTTCATTTTTTTATTCTCTTCAACATATGCTCTCCCACTATCTCACACACAAGCCTTCGCGTGCCAACTTCATCTTTTGATTTCCTCCTTCCTTCTTAGGGACGAGATGTACGTGTATGGTTATCCAGAGCTATAGTCCAATCTTTATTATTATTATCTATGTAAATTTTGTTAGATGTGAATCAAATATGAAGTGGAAGTGTTGAATTAAAATTAAATTAGATCGAATAAAATTCATCGGGTAGACATAAAGATTGCATATTTTCTTCAACATACGCAATTGTTTCACACTTAAGCCTCCACTCGCAGCCATGCCCACTCACTCATGCACCAATTTAAAATTTGATGAAACACCACAAGAAAATCATGAATTAGCTACAGAATTATTTTCTGTCACTAACTTTAGCGACGGAATAATTATTTCTGTCGCAAACGAATCATCCAGCGACGGAATTTTGTTTCCGTCACTACTATAGCGATCGAATTTTATTTCTGTCTCTAAATCGTCGCTATATCGATGGCCATAGTGACAGAACTTTTTTTTCGTCGTTAATATAGCGATGAAACTTTTTTCCCATCATTAATATAGCGACGAAAATAAATTTCCGTCGCTAAATAAGGAATGAAATTAATATAAAAAACAACAGGAATATGACTTAGCGACGGAATTTTATTTCCGTCGCTAAGCCGTCGATAATGAATGTGTCGGGACGAACCCTATTTTAGCGATAGTTTGGAGAAGAAAATTTTAATTCCGTCGCTAAAATAGCGACAGAAGTTTTAATTCCGTCGCTAAGCCGTCGATAATGGTCGGGGCGAACCCTATTTTAGCAACGGATTGGTGACGGAATTTTTTTTTCCGTCGCTAAAATAATGACGGAATTTTTATTTCCATCGCTAAAATAGCGACGAAAATTTATTTCCATTGCTAAAGTCACGATTTTAGGGTTCCCTGCTGTTGGGTTGCAATGGTGCAAACATAGTCCCACATCTAAAGCACATGGAAAAGATCATGGATTTAAAAGGATGGAAGATATCTTCATTGGTATGAGGCCTTTTGGGGAGAGCCCAAGAACAAAGCCATGAGGGCTTAGGCCCAAAGTGGACAATATCATGCCATTGTGGAGATACGAACATCCTTTTGGACCCAATAAGTGGTATCAGAGCAAGACCGCTCTTCACCGGACTAACCGCCGGATGAGCCATGATCCAGATCTAACCATGTGGTTTGAACCTTAAACAAAAGAAGTGGGTGCTCCCGTGTCTGAATCAAGAGGACCAGACACCAGGTGAGAAGTCCTAGTAGGTCGGGTGGACCGAGGGGCAAAAAGTCCTAGTTGCGGCTAGGTGAAATACCTAGTAGGTCAGGTGGACCGAGGGGCAAAAAGTCCTGGTGGGTCGAGGATTCAGACCGGGGGGCCTGTGATCCTTTGTTTGAGGGGGGGATTGTTGGGTTGCAATGGTGCAAACATAGTCCCACATCTAAAGCACATGGAAAAGATCATGGGTTTAAAAGGATGGAAGATATTTTCATTGGTATGAGGCCTTTTGGGGAGAGCCCAAGAACAAAGCCATGAGGGCTTAGGCCCAAAGTGGACAATATCATGCCATTGTGGAGACCTGCCAGACCCTTTTCTTCTCCCCGTGCGCGTTTCTTCTCTCTGCGATCCCGATGATTCTCTCCCCCGACGTTCTCTCTTCCCGGCGTTCTCTCCTTCGGCGAAATCTCCTCTCACCAGCACTCATTCTCTCGGCGAACTCTCGGTCGCAGCACTCTCCTCCGGCGCTATTCCATTGCTCCGGCATTGATCCTCGCGGCAACTCTCCTCCGGCGAAATCTCCTCGTGTCGGCACTGATTCTCTCGGCTTTCTCTTCTCCGACCTTTTCTCCCCAAAGGTAACCCCTCCGGCCAACTCAGTTTAGGGTTAATCAATGTTACCTCCGGCAGTTTAGGGGTTAGGATCAATTTAGAGTTATGATCAGTATAAATTTAGGATTACTATAAATTTAGTATAATTTAGATGTGATGTCAATATAAATTTAGTATAAATTTTAGTATATGATCAGTATAAATTTACTTGTGATCAAGTTTGTTGATAAAATTTGCTTATGATGGTTTAGGATTTATAGTTATTGATTACTAATTATTTTCTCTCATAAGTAAATCTTTACGGGAATATATAAATTTTTTATGTATAATCACTCATTAAAAGAATTAGATAAGTGACTTAACTATATGCTAATGAACATGGTTAAAACATATGTAATCATATTCCTCGTCTTGAACATGATTATACAAACAAGAGGATGGATAGAGATCACATGTATGCAAATTGAATTGTACATGCTCACCTCATCCTTAACCTAGTGATGTGTGAAAAAATAATTATGAATCTTATCATCACATATAACAGTTTGTAATTAATAGTATAAAGTCTAAGTGCATAAAAAGTAATTTAAATTATGTCTGCATTCAATTTAACATATTATTTCTATAAAAAAATAATTTATTGTTGTAGAAGGTTACAATATATATGAATAAAGCTTGGATGTACAATAGATTAGACGATGGATTTATCCAAGTTGAATTTTATGCTGGAGTTGAAGAGTTTGTAAACTTTGCTAAGAGTCATCCAGAATGTATGAATGGTGCAGAGTTACGTTGTCCGTGCAATCATTACAAATGTCGAAATAAAGCTTTCCGTGATGAAGATATTGTGAAAGTACATATCTGTAAAAATGATTTTGTTCCAAACTACTACAATTGGTACTGTCACAGAGAGCCTTATGTTTCTTATGGAATTGGAACTTTGGCTGCTTCTTCATCTGACACAAATATTTTAGAGGAATCAACATCTAATGATAATATGATGCAATCAATGGTTTTGACGTAATTAATGCAGTTGATCCATCTAATATAGATGAAATACCAACACCTGCAGTTCAACAACTATATAACATGTTAAAGGCTAGTGAAAGAGAAGTGTGGAAAGATATTTCATCTGGTCATTCCCAACTATCAGCTACTGCAAGATTATTGAACATCAAGGCTGAACATCATTTCTCAGAATGTAATTAATGCAACTAATGCAGTTGATCCATTTAATGTAGATGAAATACCAACACCTACAATTCAACAACTATATGACATATTAAAGGCTAGTGAAAGAGAAGTGTGGAAAGGTATTCTATCTGACCATTCTCAACTATCAACTACTGCAAGATTATTGAACATCAAGGCTGAATATCATTTCTCAGAATGATTCCCCTGCATGGAAACATCTTGATACAATATTTCCTACCTTTGCGATGAAATCACGTACTGTTGATGCAACTCCGCAAGTATACGGAATGTCGTCAAGTAATAAAAGATATCGAACCACAGGGACCGAGGAATTTATCACTAAACAATCACAAGAAGAGTGGAGAGATCAAGTAATTTGGTTGAGATCGGGGGAAAGTGAGAGTGTAGTTGAGCACCTAAACCTCAATCGAAGTAAATCAACTAGTGACAGAATTTGGAAAAACGATCCTAGGATTTTGGATTCCTCGAGATTATGTTTGATAGTTTATGATTTATTGTTTAAGGGTTTACGAGTTTAAGTTTTTATGGTTTAGTGATTTTTTAAGGTTTAGGGGGGTTTAGGGTTTTTGGGTTTAGGTGGGTTTAGGGTTTTTGGGTTTAGGGGGTTTTGATTTTTGGGTTTAGGTTAATTAGATTTAGGGTTTGAGGATTTATGTTTTAGTGTTTAGTGTTTAGGGGCTTTAGAGTTTTAAATTCTAGAGTTTAGGATTTATGATTTAGAATTTAAGATTTAGAAATTTTTAAGATTTAGTGTTTAGTATTTAGGATTTAGTGTTTAGTGTTTAGGGGCTTTAGAGTTTTAGTGTTTAGAGTTTAGGATTTATGATTTAGAATTTAAGATTTAGGAATTTTTAAGAGTTTATGATTTATTGTTTAAGGGTTTACGAGTTTAGGTTTGTATGGTTTAGTGATTTTTTAAGGTTTAGGGGGTTTAGGATTAGAACCCTAGACAACATGATAGATTTTATACTAAGAGTTAAAATGATCTGAGAAGAAAATAGAAGATTAATGACTATGAATACGATTTTTTTATAAAAAATAATTTATTTTCATATGAACTTGAGATGTTTAAAGAACATGCTAAACAATTTATGGGCTGAGAAAAACAAGCAAGATAAGTACAATTTGAAGAGAAAAAAATATGAAACCAAAACAAAAAAGAATAAAGCACATATTAACATAAGCAAGTTAATGTACATCTAGAGGGAAGATAAGTACATCTAGAGGCAAGAATAGGAGGGATATTATGACAAATCATGCAGCAAGTTAATGTAAACATAAGCAATAAATTATGCAGGGAAATCTTTATGATGTTTTATGGTAGCATATGAACAATGAAAGAGACAAAGAAAGCAATAACATTAAGCAAGATGATCATATAAAGGATATAGCATATCACTTATGGTAATTAAGCAAGTAATTAGCATAAAATAAATCATGCAAAACACTATAACATTCAAGCTAGTTCACTAAGATGTCCACCATCCACCAAATAACAAAGCTATTCACTAAACCAATAGGTCAAGGGCTGGCCTTCCGGCCAGGGGCGAACAAGATGTCCACCATCCAGGGGCGGACAACGCCCTCAAGCTAGCGCCGGCTAAACCAATACCGGCCAGGGGGCTAGCGCCGGCCAGGGGCCAGCGCCGGCCAGGGGCTGCCAGACTGCCAGCGCCGGCCAGGGGTGGCCAGCGCCGGCCAGAGGCGGCCAGCGACGCCCGACGCCGCCCAGGGCCAGGCAGCGCCGCCGACGCCGCCCGACGTCCGGCGATCTCTCTCCAGCGGCGCCGGCGGCGAAAAACACAGAAAAAAATAGGAAAAAGGAGGGAGAAAGCTTACCGCGCGAGGAGGAAAGATTTCGGAGAGAAATCACCGAGATCCGGCGAGGGAGAGCTTCGGCGAGGGAGAAAACCGGCGAGGAACAGCTCCCGGGGAAGGAGAAAGTTTTCGTGGGAGAGAATCGGCGAGAGGAGAAAGATTTTCGCGTGGGAAGAAAAGGGAAAGTCCGGATCTAGGGTTTAAGTGATTTTTTTGCGACGAAAATTTCGTCGCCAAATTCATCGCCAACTTGGCGACGAATTTCGTCGCCAAATTGGCGACGAAATCGCCAAATTGGCGACGAATTCGTCGCCAATTTGGCGACGAATCGAGTATTCATCGTTTAAATTTCATCGCCAAATTGGCGACGAATTCTAAATTCGTCGCCAATTTGGCGACGAATCGGGTATTCGTCGCCAAGTTCGCGTGGGAAAAGAGACGAAAAGTTCGGATCTAGGGTTTTAGTGATTTTTTTGCGATGAAATCTATGTCGTCGCCGTCGTTGCCAAATTGGCGACGAAATACACGATTCGTCGCCAATTTGGCGACGAATTTGTTTTTTCGTCGCCAAATTGGCGACGAATCGAGTATTCGTCGCCAAGTTCGCGTCGGAGAAGAAAAAGAAAGGTTCATGCTAGGGTATCAGTGAAGTTTTGCGACGAATTTGTTATTCGTCCCCAATTTGGCGACGAACTTAGTATTCGTCGCCAAATTGGGGACGAAATTGGCGACGAATTATTTTTGGCAACGAAATTGGCGACGAATATGTTGAGTTGCTAAATTGGCAACTAATATTTTTTACGTCGCAAATTTTGTTGCAGATTAGCGACGAAATTTGGATTCGTCCCAAAATTCGTTGCTGATTGGCGACGAATACTATTCGTCCCAAAAATTCATCGCAAAATACTCTATTTTTTTGTAGTGCAACGAGAAAGAGTTTCGCCTTTACAAATAAGATAGAAATGGTAGCATATTTACCGTTCCTATAAATTAAGTACAAAAGGACTTAAATAAATTAAGCTATTATTACCGATAGGGAGGTTGGATGTGTAGGATCAAAGTGAGCGTTAGAGGGGGGTGAATAACATATTTGTCGCTTTTTCACTTATTTGAAAACCTTCACAAATTTGAGTAATTAAATGCACAACGAAATATAAATATGGACACATTTATTTTGCTTAGTTAATATCTACTGACTGCTATTCAAAGGCTCACGGTCTTTAACAGTTTATGACGAGCAATCCACTAAAAAACTCTTTCTCTTTTGACAAAGAGTTTCGCCTTGTACAGAATTTAGGATTGGTAAGACTTTACCATTCTAATAACCTAAGTACAAAAGATAGGCAAAAATGAATATTTTAATCGACAAGATGAATAGGAAGTATGTGAAGTTATCGGTGTAGCTTTCTGGTGTTACGACGATGTCTCAGGTGCTTCAGTTGCACATAGAATGGACATCGAGTAGCGTAATTGGATGCTCTAGGGTTTCTCCTTGCAGCTGCTTTTATAAGGCAATTCGGGCGCTTGAAACTCCTTCCGAATGCCTCCACATCATCCTGTTGATCCGCTCTCATCGTTGACTTGACATCTCTGGGCACTTGTATCCCTTCTAGGCGCCTGAAACTCCTTGTGGGTGCCTCCACATCATCTTGTCAATCCGCTCTCGATGTTGACTTGGCATCTTCGGATGCCTGGAATGCTGACGTGGATGTTATTAGATCAGGTTTGACGCCACCATGCCTTATCCATCTCCAGACGCCAAGAGTCTTTCCAAGCACTTAAAAGCTGAGGTGTCTCAACCATTCATGGCTTGTCACCTCATCCACCTCACTACCTCGATCAACTGACATCCGAGATCCTTTTGGGCGCCTGGATAGTTCGGTCGTCTAGATCCAATAGGAGTGCCTAGAACCAGAAGTTTCGGTCTCTTAATTTTTGCATCACAGAGTTAGTGCAAAATAGACATAATAGGAATTTTGATAGTTTACCAACTGTTTAGTTTTGATTTTTAAATTTTCAGTGAAATCCTAGGTCAGATCGACGTCTGTAGGATCTGTGGGACGCACTAGAGGGGAGTGAATAGCGCATTCGTCGTTCGTTCATTTTCGTTCTATCAGAAATAACTAAGCAGCGAAATTAGTAAAATAGCAGGGACTCGCGGATTTACTTGGTTTCTAACCCCCAGGGTTAGTACGTCCAAGGCCTATATATGGAAGACGCCCGTCCACTAGTGGTCTCCTTTTTAAACCTTCATTCGGAGGTGGAGAAACCCATCTTATAGTCCATAAAATATATAAGTATAAATACAAACATAAGACAGAAAAGAATAACCAAAATGTGTCGAAGCCTAATCTGGAAGTCCTGAGCACCACACACTCCTCCTGGAACTTTTCCGGTTGCACGAGCTTAGCCCGTTCGCGTTCAGCAACACCACTAGATGAAGAGGATGGCATAGAGAAGTTGCTTTGTGGTGCACATTTAGCCTCCTTATATAGCCCCTTCTGGGCACCTAGATCCATATCTGGACGCCTGGATAAGATCCAATTAGATCTCTTCGGACTCTATCCGGGCTGATGCTTCTAGATAGGGGCGCCTGGAATAGATAGGGGCGCTTGGAAATCAAGCACTTGGAAAAAACCATTAGGACGCCTGGATCTAGTCAACTCATGTTTGACCTGAGTTGACCCCAGACTTGGTTCGACTGCTTCTGTGTGTCTATCTTATGCTTCCTTCGTCTTGCTTCTAACTCCTGGTTCCTGCAAGATAAGCATATAAACACGCAAGAAACCTAAGCCTACCTGTAATCTGTCTGAACTTAAGCTTACCTAAGTCTTACCCTGTAGGTCTAACCTACTGCTTACACTGTGCCTAACTCCCCGTTAGGACTATCACTTCCATAGGTAGGCTTACCACCTGCCAAACAAGTCCTCCAGACTTGTTGGACTAGTCCCTTAGCCTAGGTAGATTTCTCATTTGCCAAACATTTATTTGCTGTCCCTTGCCTAACCTCCAATTAGGACTAGTCACTTCCCTAGGTAACTTTCACCCGACATCTAGTTCAACTGACCTGCTTCGATCCTCAGCCCCTAGGATTTCCATGACATTTGGTCTACCTGACCTGCCTAGACTTCCACTGCTAGACATCTAGTTCACCTGACTTAAGACTTCCACTGCTAGATTCCTCCACCTACCTGCCTAGACTTCCACTTGGTGCACTTGATCCAACTATGACTTTCTTGCCCAATCCTCCAGATCAGGACTTCCTCTGGCTAGCCTCCAATTAGGACTTATCCTTGTCTGATCTAACTGACTAGGATTTCTCGCTAGTCTTCTGGTCAAACTGATCTGATTAGACTTTACTCACATCCAAATATTAGATCTTGTTTGGATTAACCCTTGGTCAAACTGACCAGACCTAGGTATATTATTAAACATCGAAACTCTAGGGTCAGACCTAGTGCTCCTTGCACTAATAATCTTCCTCTTTTTGATGTTTGATAATTTTTTAAGTTAACTCATGTCAGGATTTAACAATCTGGGAGAACTCTAGATGATTAACTTAAGTCCCTTGTCCCCCTTTTCATACATTAAAAAGATAGATTAATTTTAATTTTATTTTACACTAACAAGTATGGTAATGTCTATGGTCACAACTTAGTCTTAACAGTTCTTGAAAGACCATAGTAGATTTCATAAATAATTTTGTAACAAGTTTCAAAAAACTTTTTCAAAATAATTTCTTAAAAGCTTTTCAAATCAAGTTTTTGAAAGGTAACAAGTTTTGCAATAAAATTTTCAAAATAAATATTGAAATAATTTCTTTTTTTTAATCTTTTGAATAGAGTATTTCAAGCATAAATTTTGAGATGATTTTTAAAATAAGTTTGTAAAAAAATATTTAAATTAATTTTTCAAAGTTTTTAAAAATAATTGTTGAAAGGCTTTTTTTAAAATAGTTTAAAATAGTTTTGCAAGAGTGTTTTCAAAATAGGGATTTCTAAAAGAGATGGTTTTTAAAAAACTACTTATTATCCTTTTAAGTTAGAATCTCCCTCTTAACTTGACACGTCCTCAGGGCTCTTTGTTAACCATAAAACAATCTCCCTACGTGTCTTAGAGTTTGACTCAAATCAAAAGGATAATAAATTATATTTAAAATAATTTTAAAATAGTTTTGAAATATAATTTTGAAATATTTTTTAAAAATTAATTTTTAGAAGGGTTTATATAAAAAAATATAATTTTGAAATAGTCTTGCTCTTTCAATTTGGACCTCCTTAAATCTGAGACTTCCTTAGGGCTCCTTATTAACCACAAGACAAACTCCCTAAGTGTCTTAGAGGTTAATATAAATCAAATAGATCAAATAACTTAAAATTCCAACAAGCGAGGCACTGGAGCCTTCTTGGGTGTTGGAACAACTATCACTTTCTAAACAAAGCTAATTCATGAAATTATACTTAGTTAATCTAAGGAAAAACTTTGGTCTAACTAGTCTAGGGTTTGGCGAGGTAGCTTTGGTTAGTTCTGCTCAGCTAGGTAGTCTAAATAGGATATATACTCCTTACCCTAATTGACTATCTAGATCGAGTTTCCCTATCATATTATCATCTTGCCCCACCCTAGTACTAGGTTGGGCAAGTATTAATCAGGTCTATGTCCTTAACTAGCTTAGGTTCAATCTATGTTTAAAATTAAAAAAATAAATAATAAAAAATCAAATCAAATATGTCTTACTTAACTAGGATGATTTTGACCCCCTAAATCATGACCCCTGCTGGGTCTAATCAAATAGTGAATTTGATCCTTGGAGACCCAATATTTGTTCTATGCAACTTGATTAGTTAGGCTAGACTTCGAAACCCATGCCTGGACTCAGAGTTTTTTTGTTTGATTTAATAATGACAAGTATGATCTATGTCTGGCTTTATGTCCGAGTCCAGATCGGTTGTATAAAGCCCTTTGAGTTCCATACATCATGTCAAGATACTTGAAACCCAAATTAAGTAAACTTTTCCAACGATCTTTTTAGATCATCAACTTAAATTTTCAAATTAGAAATTTTTTTCTCAAGTTGGACTTGAGTTGAAATTTTAACCTGAACCTTTTCAATTGACAAGCAGAGATTAATTGTCTCCTTAAGGAGTGTTACCTCTTTTTGGAGAGACTTAACCTGGACATTGAACTTTGCTAGTTTCTTAGACCAATAATAAATGATAGAATATAATTTTTCAGTTAGTTGATTTCTTACAGTGGTGTTTAGACCTTCTGAATCAGATACGGATTCATGGCTTAATTCCGACTGAGCTTTTGATTCTATGTCGGGTTTAAACTCGATCTCAGCTAGCTCCTCTCTTGTAGGTAGTTCTAGGAAGCTCGTATTCTCTTCCTCCTCTGAGTCTTTTGAGGAGGACTTATCCCACATGGCTTTTAGTGCCTTCTTTTTATTTTTTTCTCTCCTTCTTTTGGTTAGGGCACTCGGTCTTTAAGTGTCCCTTCGTGCAAACATAGTCCCACATCTATAACACATGGAAAAGATCATGGATTTAAAAGGATGGAAGATATCTCCATTGGTATGAGGCCTTTTGAGGAGAGCCCAAGAAGAAAGTCATAAGGGCTTAGACCTAAAGTGGACAATATCATATCATTGTAGAGATACGAACATCCTTTTGGACCCTACAATTGGTATCAGAGCGAGGCCGCTCTTCACCGGACTAACTGCCGGATAAGCCATGATCCGGATCTAACCATGTGGGTTGAACCTTAAAAATAAAGGAAGTGGGGGCTCCCGTGTTTGAATCAAGAAGGACCAGACACCGGGCAGGAAGTTCTAGTAGGTCAGGTAGACCGAGGGGCATGAAGTCCTAGTTGCGACTGGGCAGGAAGTCCTAGTAGGTCGGGTAGACCGAGGGGCATGAAGTCCTGGTTGCGGCTGGGCAAAAGATCATGGGTTTAAAAGGATGAAAGATATCTCCATTGGCATGAGGCCTTTTGGAGAGAGCCCAAGAACAAAACCATGAGGGCTTAGGCCCAAAGTGGACAATATCATGTCATTGTGGAGATGTGGACATTCTTTAGACCCTACAATTGGTATCAGAGCGAGGCCGCTCTTCACCGGACTAACCGCACGATGAGCCATGATTCGGATCTAACCATGTGAGTTGAACCTTAAAAACAAAGGAAGTGGGGGCTTCCGTGTTTGAATCAAGAAGGATCAGACACCGGGCAAGAAGTCCTAGTAGGTCGGGTAGACCGATGGGCATGAAGTCCTAGTTGCGGCTGGGCAAGAAGTCCTAGTAGGTCAGGGTGGACCGAGGGGCAGGAAGTCCTAGTAGGTCGAGTGGACTGAGGGGCAGGAAGTCCTGGTTGCGGCTGGGCAGGAAGTCCTGGTGGTGGTGTTATCTACTTGGTGTATAGATACGAAAGCCACTAATCATGCCTGTAATTCTTTGTAGGGGTTTCAGTAAACCCAATAACTAAGTGAAGGAAAGATTACCGTCTACATGGGCAATGCTACGAAAGTGGCAGCTATTGCAGTGGGAGATATTTATTTATCTTCTGAGAAAAATAAAACTTTGATTATGAGGAATTGTCTTTACGTACCATATTTTAGAAAGAATTTAATTTCAGTTTCTAAATTATTTAAGGATGGATATTTCATTTCTTTTGGTAACAAAGTTGTTATCAAGAAAAACAAGGTTAATATCTATTCTGGTACGTTGGTTGACAATTATACTCTTAATCAAATAACTCCCACGATGCAATAAATGGAAATTAATAACACATCTTCTAATTTTAATAAGAGAAAAGAACCTTCGCAAGTGAACCAAACATATCTTTGGCATCTAAGGTTAGGTCATATTAACTTAAGTAGAATTCAAAGGTTAATAACTGATGGACCTTTAGGTTCACTGGTGGTGGAAAATATTCCAACCTACGAATCCTACTTAGAAGGAAAAATGACCAACAGGCCTTTTAAGGCAAAGGGGTATAGAGCCAAAGAAGTGTTAGAATTGGTTCATTCTGAATGAGTTCAAAGAATACACCCCAACAGAATGGTGTGGCAGAGCGAAGGAATAGGACTCTTATAGAAATAATTAGATTAATGATGAGTTATTAAGAATTACCAACTTCGTTTTGGGGACATGCTCTGGAAACAACGGCGTACATTCTAAACTTGATAACTTCTAAATCAGTACCTTTTACTCCCATAGAATTGTTGATTGGGCATAAGCCTAGTACACATTCGGATTTGGGATAGTCCAGCACATGTGCTGAAGGGACACGCTGATAAGTTGGAACCACGTTCAGAAGTTTGCTTGTTTGTGAGCTATCCTAGAAAAATGAAGGGTGGTTTGTTCTATAGTCCTAAAGATCAGAAGGTCATCGTTAGCACGAATGACTGATTTTTAGAGGAAGACTATGTAATGAACCACAAGCCCACAAGTAAGATTGTTCTTGAAGAAATTAGAGGAGACACATCCACTTTAGTACCAATGGTGCAAGATGAGATACCACAAGTAACTGCACCGCGTGTCACAGAGAATGCACAAGAACAGGTGGTGCCTCGTCGTAGTGGGAGGGTTGTTAGACAACCTGATAGATTCATGTTTTTGGGAGAGTCCTCGGACTTGGTCCTTGGTGAACATGAAGCTGATCCCTGGAATTATGACGAAGCACTCCAAGATAAAAATATAGCATCTTGACAAATTGCGATGAATTCTGAAATAGAATCTATATGAAGCAACCAGAGGGATTCATTGAAAAGGGCAAAGAGCATCTTGTATGCAAGCTTAATCGGTCCATTTATGGACTGAAGCAAGCTTCAAGGTGCGGTAGTGCAATAATAACTCTCTAGTGGAATGAGTTATTATTGATGGACTTAAGCTGTGTGTTCAGAAGAAACATGGGAAGCTTAAGCCCATCAGGAGACCAAAACAAATTCCTCCTCGAGGTCCCTACTGTAGCCTCTGGAAATCCTCGAACCCACCTCAGGAAGAATTCATGGAGACCTTCGGAAAAATTCTTGAAGACCTCTTTGAGACCTTCAGAAGAATTCTTGAAGACCTCAGAAGACCTTGGAAGACCTCCGGATGAATTCTGAAAGAATTCTGTGAGAAATTTCGGATAGAAAATTCTATTTATAAAGGAAAATTTCTGGAATTTTATTTAGAATTTTTCCGAGAAAAATTCGTATAAGAAAGAAATTGTTTATAAGAATTTCCGCTAAGAAATTTCGTCTCTTCTCGTATAAAATTTTATTATAAAATTTTATAAATTAATTTTGTTAAATTAACAAAATATTAATTATGGAATCTCGTTAAATATTAGCGAGATATAATTAAAAGATTTTGTTAAAGATATGAACAAAATTAATATAATGGAAATTTATTAAATTGATAGCTAATCTTATCCATTGAATTTTATTGGATTTGTTCTAATAAAATCTTATAAAAAGATTTATTTCTAAATAAATCTAGATAAGATAAGGTTGTTAGATTCTTTTTAATAAAATCTTATAAGAGATTTATTTCTAAAATAAATCTAGATAAGATAAGTTTATTAGATTGTTTCTAATAATTTTTTCTTAAAGATTTTATTAGATCTTTTCTAACTAAATATGGATAAGAAAATTTATTAAAATCTTTCTTAAATTTTCATGATGGCTTGGCTATATAAAAGGATGTTTAGAGGAGGCAAAACATAACAAAAAACCTTGTTAAAGCTCCTCCTATGAAAAGCCCTAAACTAGGTGTCACGATAGGGCTTCAAATTAGAATTTATAGATTTTTATCGAAAACCCACAACGAATACAAAATAAACGAAGTATAGGGGCCTCGAGTCGTATTTTTCCAAGAACTAGTAGAAAATCGTCTAATTGAGCTTACATGTCGTATTTTTGGGGTTTTCTAATGTAAATGGGGGTTTTTGGTGTTTTGCAATGACATGAAAATAAAAATCAGTAAATAAATGAAAACGCTAAAAATAAAGCCTATTCTTAGCAAGTATGAATCCCAGAATTGCAAAACCCTAACTTATAAATTGAAGAAGAACCAAATTCAACCGTATACACTAATTCTAACTAACCAAATGTAACAAGCTTCACAAACTCAGATTCCTACAGCTAATCAACTAACAAAACCTTAAACCCAATGGCACGAAACAGTATGAAGAAAACTGAAATCAGACAAGAATTTGAAAGAAAAAACTAAGCTAAGGAAATTCTAAGTAAATTTGAATCCAAACACCAACAGCTAACACGAACTGAATAACTAATTCAACAAGGTTGCTAGAGATTAAGAAGCTTCAAATTCGGAAATTGCAGAAACAAGAATTGCAGAAACAGGAAAAAATGCAGAAACTGTAAACTAAACATCCATTCATCCCTTTTCCATCGATTTTTCTCAACTTGGTTGTCAATCAAGCCGTTGAATCCACAATTGTAGCTTCAATGATCCTTTGGAAGCTTCAACTCGGTCTTTGGGTGGTTTGTTCGCACGCCCGAACTCAGAATAGCCCGAGAAACCTCTCTGACGCGAAAACAGAGCTCGGGTCGAACCTTTCAGCTGGCAAAAACCGAATTCCTGTCTTCCTCTTGCTCCGATCAGATTTCTGATGATATAGGGAGGCTCCACGATCCTAGGAGAACCCCTCGAAGGAATCGCGGCGTCTGCTCGTGCTGTGGATGGCCGGAAAACGAAGAAAACAAGATGGAACCCGCCGGTGAAACCCTCGCCGTCGCGTCTCCTCCGGCTGCCGGAAAATGCCCAATCAACCGGCTTCAGCTTCTTCAGAGGTCAAGGAGTCGAACGGAATCGGATTGGGTGGATGGGAGCTCGCCCTACGCGTACGTCGCGCAGCAGAGAACGCGTCGCGGGAAGACGATGAACAGTAGCGGCGGCTCACTGTTCATCAGGTAAGGTTTTTGGTTTATATACTCCAATTAATCTTAATCTCAGCCGTCCGATCTTGAAATCCAACGGTGCACATTTGATCTAGGCTTTAGGGCAGTCTAGGATTTCCAAAAAATTATGAAATTTTGATCAGGCTCGATCCGAGTCATGTCCTCCATGTTGGCTTGATCAATTTGACAATTTGACTTGATTTGACCCGGTTGAGCTCGAGTCGGATCCGATCTAGCCCTAAAATCAATAAAAATCCAATTAATGCCAAAAAATCACCATTAAATCACAAAAATTATATCAAACCTCAAATTATGCAATATGGGACAAATATGGTCAAATCGATCCAATAAATGATCATTTTCATGTGAAAGCCCAAGAATAAATCGATTTAAAGTTAATAAAATCCCAATTCATCAAAGTACTACATATAATAATAAAAAGGTCTAGTATGACATGGCAAAATACCATAAAGGACTTGAAATAGAACAATACCGTAACATCCA
Organism: Curcuma longa; assembly: GCF_044706935.1. Classification (NCBI taxonomy): domain Eukaryota; kingdom Viridiplantae; phylum Streptophyta; class Magnoliopsida; order Zingiberales; family Zingiberaceae; genus Curcuma; species Curcuma longa. The sequence goes on from NC_133863.1 coordinate 20,273,751, forward strand.
AGCAAACAAATCATGTAAGAAATTCACACCTACTTAGGGAAATATTGGAAACGAGAACTGCAACAGGGATCACACCTAAGTTGAGTATAATCATTAAACAACCTCACAATTGGTAGAAGGATGAGGTGTCTTCTAATAACGTGTTGCTTGATTATGCCAGTTAAAATCAATCTACAACTCTAATTTACTAAAGCTCTAATTCTTTTAAAACCACAACCTAAGTTGATTCCATGACTCATATGCTTATGCAATGAGCAATCAAGCACAAGCTTATGGATGCACAAGGATTATGCAGACTAAACCAATGCCAAAATAATTGAATCCAAGTCTCATCCGTGTTAATATGGATTTGACTAAACCGATTTTTCCAAATAAACAACCAAGTGTATAATATGCATTGGAACAACAAGTAAATCTTCCAAATCTTAATCAAAGATCATTACAAGAGTAATATCTGTTAAAATTTTTACCAAAGGTACAAGGTTGCTAGATTAGATATTTTACCTATTGCGGTCTGGAGATGCCCTGTCGCCGCTAGTCCCAAAATAAGACCTTGTCGCAATAACGACTCCACAACAAAATTTGAAACACCAAAACCGAAGGCATTGCTTACCCTTTTCTCTGATACCAAGATAAACCAAAAATACCTCGACAACAGTGAAAGACCCAAAAGGACTTCGCAAACCTACGCTCTGATACCACTAAATTGTTACGCCCCGGGAGACAGCTTGTTGGTGCAATCTTTGCCCCAAGTGCATTGAGTTTCAATGTTTGGCTAAACCATGTTTAAAGTTAGGCAATACTTGTGATATAACATGTGTGATGCAAGTTTGTAGGAAAGTCCAAGCGTAGTCTTGGCAAAGAAAAGTCCAAGTGGGAAGTCTTGGCAAGGAAAAATTCAAGTGGGTAGTCTTGGCAAAGAAAAGTCCAAGTGGGTAGTCTTGGCAAGGAAAAGTCCAAGTGGGTAGTCTTGGCAAAGAAAAGTCCAAGTGAGAAGTCTTGGCAAGGAAAAGTCAAGTGGGAAGTCTTGGCAAGGAAAAGTCCAAGTGGGTAGTCTTGGCAAAGAATAGTCCAAGTGGGTAGTCTTGGCAAGGAAAAGTCCAAGTGGGTAGTCTTGGCAAGAACTTGACATGATGAAGCAGATGGAAGCATCTCAGGCTAGTGCAAGGATGATCGAGCATCCAGGGAAGGCATGAGGCTATGGGAGATGTTTGAAGGCCGAGATCTAGGTCAAGAGAAGCTGAAATGAGATTTTTCAGCTTCACTAGTCGACTGGCCCTGCCAGCAGTCGACTGTTCATAAATCATACACACACAGAAAGATCAGTCGAGCCAGAGGAAGACAGGAGTCGACTGGGCAGTCGACTTGTGTTATTGGAGTCGACTGATTCCAGTCGACTGGTCTTGGATCAGTCGACTGCTATTTGAACGTTGCAAAAAATTGACAAACATTTAATGCAGTAGTTACTGTAACATATTAAAATTAAATAAACAAGTTCAACTTATCAAAATACTATATGTTATGGATTGGTATAGCTCGGTCAAGAAAATTAAGATTCAATTCGATTGACAGTGACACATCAAATTAAAGGCCTAATCCCATACCTAACTAGTTCAGCTCATTGCCTAGTCCCTCAGCTAGTTTGGCTCAGCACCCAACTTGGTTACACGCCTGAGCTCTGAGTCCAAGCCACATGGTTGAGCTCTGTGTCCAAATTCTCCACCCTAGTTCAGTGTCCGACCTCTTGCTCGACTCCGACTCCAAACCCTCTCAAGGCTCAACTCTGGTTCAGCACCCGACTCCGAGCTCCGACTTGACCTCTTGGTCCACCGACCCCGTGCTCCACTTGGTGTCTTGCTCAGTGCTCAACTAGCTCTACTCCCAAGTGAACCTGTGATCTCCCAGATAGAGGTCTTCTCCTCAGTCAACTCAATTCCTCCGAGTCCTGTTCTTTTCACTCTATCACTTGACTTGCTAGACCACTAGAAGGACATGTGGAACAGTAAATTATATGATGATAACTCACCTACCCCATTAATACAGCATGATTTAATATGGCAGGGTCTAAGGCCGTACAAAACATGGGTGATAGGACCCTTCACTACTGTGGCAATGGGATATTCTCCTTACTGAAAATGGGACATCTCCTCTGATGAGACAGCTCCTCTGATGACTCTATATAATTGTTCTACTTCTCACAAACACATATATGTGCACACGCAAACAGAGACCATCTTCTCCCTCTCCAACGTAACTTTCTCTTTATCTTCATCTTGGGCGGAAAGTTGATTTGAGCGTTGGAGCAGCTGAGCCAAGGCACCTCTGATCTCCGTTTTCACCCTCTTCCTTCTCCTTGTAGCTTAGTAAGGAGGACCATTATCTCACGGCAAGTCGTGGGTACTGCGTGACTCCGTCAACATATAAGTCTGATGTCCAATGATTCATCCGAATATGATCTCAAACAGGAACACTATATATAAAATAATTTTATATAAAAAATTATACACCATCTTAATTAAAATTATTTAAATTTAATTAAAATCATTTGATATGTTCAACTTATTATAATAGCTACTACTAGCACAATTGAGAGTTGCTACCACCAGAGTTGCTACTAGCACAATTGACCGTGCTATTGTTGTAGTACCACTTAGTGGTCATTATAATTATAGTAATTATTTAATAATTACCATAATAAATTTATTATAATTTTAATTTTTTAAAATTTAATTAAATTTATATAATATTGATAAAAATTAATATTTTTGAATTGAATTTAAAAAATTATTATTATACGGTGTAGCAGAGTGGCGGCTACAAGTTGAAATAAAAGTATTTTTGATTAAAAAAAATTGATAAGGGACCCTTTTAAACTTTTTATAACGTCTCCTAATCATTCTAATAATTTGGAGTCCCTAATTTTGCATTAACGAAAATAAATAAATCCTTTTAAATATTTTTTTTAAAATAATTGTGCAGCTAATTATTTTTTATCACGTCAGCATTAATAGGCAATCTCTCCACGCGCCACCCCAACCTGCCCCCATCAAAAATTAAAATCCACTTCTTTAATTTCAGCCCACAGCTCCACCCTTCACCTAAGACATCCAACTAGTATAACAATGGGTGGGGGCCGCTTGTGTGCATTCGGTGTTTCTTTTATTTTAATTATTTTTTCCGTCTTTTTTTTTGTTGCCTTATTTCCACTCCGTTAACTTCTCTTATTGGCCGCCGGTCTGTTCCTTCGTCGCGCGTTCCTCTGATCCCACTAAGAACATGTGAGAAGAGCTCGAAGTTGTCATCAAGCTTCGCTTTTGTCTCGATCACTGGTGAGGAAATTGTGCTGGGAGTGGTTTTACCTTATCGCCTTTCGGTTCCTTCCGCGTCGTTTTCTGCCGATTCCAGCCGCCTTTTTTGTCATCTCCTTAGAAAAGTGCCAATAATGGAGGACCGGGGTGCGGTGGGAGGTGAAAGCCTCACAGCATCCAGTTTACGTTTGCTTTTGTCTTTCTCTTGCTCTATTAAACCCAGTTGCTTTCTTAGCCTATTGTTCTGCTTCCCATCGGTTGGGAAGAATTCCAGAAAAAAGGGCTTTTTTTTTCATTCCTGGATCTCCTTTTTCATGATCTGACTTCGTGGTGTGTTATCACTTCCCCGTGGTTTCTGACTTTGTCTTCTCGTTTAGTTCTTCTCGCTCTGATTGGACTTGTTCTTGAATGTTTTTTGTTTGGGTGATTGAGATCTGTCCTTGTATTTTTTGTTCCATCTTATGCAAAATAAGCAAATTGAATATTCTTTTTCATCTTGAGGAAAAGGTTATGCTTTTGTTAAGATCATATTTGATTTAGATGTAGTTTCCTTTCGTATGAACACTAAATAATTAGGTGATTGTTTTCCTGCAGTTGATTAACTGCTCGTCTTATCCAATTTTTGTGAAAAATCTTTGGAAAAATGTTCAATGTTGAGGATTTACTTTGACAAAATGAAAATTGATGTCTCCATGTTATTGTTTTCAGTGTGGATATTGTTGAATACCAACCGCCATTGCTATTCCTATGGACTGCATGCTGTTCTAGCCCTCCATATGTGTAGATGCTCTGATAAATTTATGTTGGACTGGTAAAGATGGCTTCAAAGGCTCTTGTCAGTGGTATCCGAGGATTCTCTAATGTTCTATCTTCAGCTGTGCTCGAATGGATTTTGATGTTTCTATTGTTTATTGATGCCTTGCTATCCTACCTAGTGACAAAATTCTCTCGTCTTTGCATGTTACAAACACCTTGTCTGTTCTGTTCAAGACTGGATCACATTTTTGGAAATGAGAAACCAGGCTTCTATCTTGATTTAATTTGCAAAGATCACAGATTAGAGATATCACCATTATCTTTCTGTAGTGTTCATGGGAATCTTGCTGACATGTGCAAGAGCTGTCTCCTTTCAGCTTCTACTGGGAGGAAATCTACCCCTGAGACCGATAGACAATTTATTGGTAAGCACAAAGGGCATTCTCATGACCATGATCAGGGTGCTGTGGAGGGCAACTTCATCGTGTTTCATGGGGATGAGTTGGCAAACATTCCATATCCCAAGAGGGGCCACAAATTACACACCATTGGCATGGAAGAAGATAAACCTGTTAAAGCTCATTTGCCTGATGTCAACATTCCTTCATCGTCATCAACTAAGAAAGATTTTGTTAAAGTTGAAGGTAGACAAAGAAAGAGAAAGGAGAAAATTTTGGTTTCTCCAACAAATTTTCATGTGAAAAATCAAGGAGTTGATCACTTCTCTCATGTTGGTTACAGTGAAGTTAAAATTTCCTCTGACTCTGATTCTGAGGCTCCAGTCACACATGATGAAGGAAATTCTTTGGCATATGGAGACGACAATACTCAGGATGATTTGGTATCTGATATTGCAGTTTTAGATAATGTCAATATTACCAAAAACACTGCATCATCTAGTGTCTTGGAAGACATAAGCCAAGAAAAGGTGATTCACCCAGCTGCAGTTAATATTTCAGAAGATGAAGCTTTTGAAAAGTTGATTCACTTTGCACCACTTCCTAATGAACCTTGTGTATCAATTCCTGAAAATAAAATAAATGTAGGTGAATTTTATAATGTTCCATCTTCATCTTCTAATTCTGCTGAGCTTTGTTTGATTGACAATAATTCAAGCAAAGTTGAAGTCACATCAATTCCCATACAATATGAATTTGGGTCACTTGAATCTCGAGATGGCTTAGTAGAAAACTCAGGTGTGAAAAGTAAGTTACCATGCTCATATATGTTATATTAATTTTGTTACTTTTGGTTGTTAACTCTTTTTTGTTGTTGCTTTTTTCAAGTAGATAGTGAGTTACTCAATACTTCCTGCATCAGCTTCCTTGATGATAAGAAAGATACTTGTGTAACTCACACCAATTCGAAGATAAGTAATGATACAAATGAGCATGGTCAATCTATGAGCACTCATATGGACTTGAATGGTACCTATGAGCATACTGTTGGAGGAAACTCTTCATCTCCTGTATCTTCGCAATTAATTATGAATAAGGATTCATTTATGTTTGAGGAAGATTTGATAAGTGACTCTGGTGAATCTATGAATAGGCATATGGATCTGAATAATGCTAATAAGCTTGCTCTTGGTACTAGTGGATGCTTGCCTTCTAAAATTCGGGAAGATCTGATTAGTGGACCTGGTCAGTCTATGAGTACTCATATGGATCTGAATGATGCTTATAAGCTTGCTATCGGTACTGATGGGAGTATGCCATCTCCTCAATTTACTGAAGTAACGATGAGAAAGGATTTATTTAAAGTTCAAGAGGATTTTATTAGTGAATCTGGTCAATCTATGAGTGCTAGTTTGGATCTGAATGACGCTTACAAGCTTGCCACAAATAGAAGTTTATCGTCTCCCAGATTTACTGAAGTAATTATGGGGAAGGATTCTTCAAGAGTGCAGGAAGACCTCAAACTTCTAATTTCTCAAATATCTGCAGCACAGGGGATTGAGTCTCCATGGAATGAAATGTCTCCTAGTCCCAGATCATTCACACAAGGTGATGAATCTATACTGCAGAACATTACTAAGACACTCTCTCTTGAGAGGAATGAATCAGGATTAGAATCACTAGAAGGTAGCATTGTAAGTGAGGTGGAAGGGGAAGGTGCTGTTGAGAGGCTGAAGAGACAGATTGAATTGGACAGGAAGTCAATAAGCCTTCTCTTCAAGGAATTAGAAGAAGAAAAAAATGCTTCAGCAATTGCTGCAAATCAAGTCATGGCCATGATAACTAGGTTGCAAGAAGAGAAGGCTTCTATGCAAATGGAGGCTGTGCAGTACCAAAGAATGATGGAAGAGCAAGCTGAGTATGACCATGCAGCACTCCAGAAATGTAATGAGTTACTTGCTCAAAGAGAGAAAGAAATACAAGATTTGCAATATGAGGTGGAAAGCTGCAGGAAACTCTATGCTGATGAAGTTTCTACTGATAAAACAGTTGAATTTTGTGGTAGTTTCCTTGATAAGGAGATTGCATTTTGTGACAAAACTGGGGAAGCTAAAATATCAAGCTTTACTGAATTAGAAAATTATAAGGACCACTTATCTTTTTTTGAAGAAGAGGTAACATATATATCAAATTGTTTGAAGAAGTTAGAGAACAAATTGTATCTTTTTTCTAATAATGGCATCTATGAGGATGTTTCTGATTTTAATCTGAATAGCAATATTGATGATCCAAATGAAGTTCCTGTTAAAACATTGGTGGATGCTGATGGTGAAGAGTTTTTTGAAAGGAATGCAATGTCAGAAAGTGGTGTTGGCACATATGGTCAATATTCCATCGATGATCTGAAAGATGGTCCTTTGGAAAATATTGAAAACTTTGTGTTGGAAGAGAAGGTATCTAGAAGACGTTTACATCCTGTGGAACAGAATAATGGTGACAGATCTGACTTTGACAAGCAACACTTATTAAAGGCAGGTGATTTGCATGAACTAGCCTCTTTTGAGAATGAAGTGTCAAGTCTAAATCGGAGGTTGGAAGCACTTGAGGCTGATCACAATTTCCTAGAACATGCTATCAATTCACTTAAAGCTGGAGATCATGGTGTTCAATTTATTCAAGAGATAGCTCGTGATCTACAGGAACTAAGGAGCATTGGAATCACTAGAAGAAATCACGTATAGCTTGTTCAGTTACAAATTCAATCTTAATGGTAAGATTTTCTACTAATCCTTTGAGTATTTAGGCTCTCATAGTAATAGACAAGATGTGAGTTATCTTTTTGAGAATTGTCCAAAGTGCATATGGTAAGTGTGATATAAATGCTATTATTTTATCTTTTGTTTCTTCCTTCATCGTTTTAGATAAGGGTATACTTTTTTAGCATACTTTTTTAGCAGGGACACTTTTTGGCTGATGCGTAGAAATTTAATGGGGATCGTCTACTATCACATTAGGAAAACAGCAGACATAATGATAGTAATCATTGTTTTTCAGCATTGGAAGTGCAATATAGCATTTTAACCATGTTTGCCTAGAGCTCACTAGATGATAAATTCATATATTCAATTATTTAAATAGTTGGGACAAACATAAATAATCATGATGATGATAATATAAGTGTGTGAGAGATATCACTTCGTCAAAGAGAGATTATCACTTTGTTAGAGAGAAGTAGTAATCTAATAAAAATGTACATTTTTTGTCAAATATCATGATCAGTACTGACAAAGACTTTAAGTGGTCTATATCTATAAAAAGTGGAGATTCCATAATTGTTGGGTTGCAAAGGTGCAAACATAGTTCCACATTTAAAACACATGGAAAAGATCATGGGTTTAAAAGGATGAAAGTATCTCCATTGGCATGAGGCCTTTTGGGGAGAGTCCAAGAGCAAAGCCATGAGGGCTTAGGCCCAAAGTGGACAATATCATGTCATTGTGGAGATGTGGACATTCTTTAGACCCTACAATTGGTATCAGAGCGAGGTCGCTCTTCACCGGACTAACCGTCGAATGAGCCATGATCTGGATCTAACCATGTGGGTTGAACCTTAAAACAAAGGAAGTGGGTGATCCCGTGTTTGAATCAAGAGGACCAGACACCGGGCAGGAAGTCCTAGTAGGTCGGGTAGACCGAGGGGCAGGAAGTCCTGGTTGCGGCTGGGCAGGAAGTCCTAAGTCAGGGTAGACCGAGGGGCAGGAAGTCCTGGTTGCGGCTGGACAGGAAGTCCTGGTGGGTCGAGGATTCAGACATCAAACGGAGGCTTTCCGTTTGAGAAGATATCTCCATTGGCATGAGGCCTTTTGGGGAGAGCCCAAGAACAAAACCATGAGGGTTTAGGACCAAAGTGGACAATATCATGTCATTGTGGAGATGTGGACATTCTTTAGACCCTACAATAATATCTTTGAACCAGTATTAGATACCTATAATGTTAGGAACTACTTGTAATTGAACATTGATGAATATGGCCATATGTAGAGGGGATTACCAATGGTCTATCTAATTTTCGCCGGTCTGTTGGGTATGCTCCAATATGCAAAGGAGCCTTTGAATAGATGTCTCAAGAACCACTTGTTGCTGTGCAAATTAAATTCTAATTATAAGGGGTACTACTTTTAAATATTATCCTGATGTTTCAGTCCTAATTTTTTTGGGTTGGTAACTGCATGAGTCGCATTGTACTTGATCGCATTGTAGATCTATGAATGTTTTCATGCCATCTTAATCTTTCCTCAAATCATTTTAACATCTTTTGAAGCTGCACCTAATTAATTTCTCTAAATATTTTATTTTATTATCTTTTGTATCATCTGGCACATATCTTAGCATTCTGTTCCAGTGTCCTTGTGAAGTGATTTTAAAACTCTTGTGAACTATCAAGTGATAAACTTAACCAATCATGTACTACCACAGTAAGGTGGTCAAAAATGCTATGCTGACATTTCTGGTTAGAAGCAAGAGAAACCGACAATAAGAACTGATAAATTAGTTTATTGCACACAGAGAGTCATGATACTAAAAGTATTTAATTAGATTTGTTGACCTCCATTAATTAAATTGATCCTTTCCTATTTTATTTTCTATTATATATCTCAAACCAGTAATCATACTATTCCTTGATTTGTTCGGTCTAATCAATTCAACCTGGTTCTATTTGATATATATGATCTCTAACTTACCAGTTACCATTTCAAATTCGAAAAACTACAACTACAACATTATTCCCAGCTCTCCTCCTCTCCTCTCCTCTCCTTTGTCTGCTCTCCCTCTTCTCTCTGCTCTCCTCTCGCTCCCCATTCCTCCCATCTCCAAGTATATCTAAAGTTGGAAGACTTTCTCATCATACATCTTCCCATTGAAGTGTTGTCATTATCTAAGTCTCCATGTTCATGCGTAATCTAAAGGGTTGTAATATTTTTAGATATACATTGGCAGTTAGATGAAGGGGAGCATTGGCGCAATGGTAAAATTGCTGCCGTGTGACCTTATGGTCACAAGTTCGAGTCGCAAAATTAGCCACTTGTAATGCAGGGTAAGATTATGTATAATAGACTTAATGTAGTCTAATTCTTCATTGAGACTCTGTATTGGTGGAAGCTTTGTGTACTAGATTGCCCTTTATACATTGGCAGTTAGATAAGCAAGACCGATTAATTAAATGAGACTTGGTCTACATTGATATTTTTTTCCAGATTTCTTGTTTAGATATAGTGTTAGTGTTGAGAATTATTCTTCTTCCAAAACATGAATATGATGTCCTGTTTTAACTTCTATTATGCTATTTATAAGTTATTCTTTAGATACTATTTTGTTTTTCGATATGCAGTTGTAAGTTGTTATTAGATTGATTCTCATCTCCTAGTTATCACTGGTTGTTGGGTCTGACTGGTTTTATCTGTCATTAATAAGAACCATTGTTACTAATTGTCTAATTTGGTTATTTTCCACATCAATCATTGATTTCCGATCTACTAGTTGAACTGATTAGTCCAGTCCAGTTCTTACAAGACCAAGTTGAACTGATTAGTCCAGTCCAGTTCTTACAAGACCAAGTTACAATTAATAGCCATTCACTCATTGCTCTTCTTTGCTAAAAAAACTCTTCCCCTGACAATGAATCATTTGCGACAAGATCATTACTTGTTTGAAGTCTTGATGAATCCACAACGCCAAAAGGGCATAGCTGATCAAAAGTGATAGATCATAGGACATTATAATGAGCCCTCTCAAATAATTGTCTAGCTACATGACTGATTGCACGTCTAAATAATGAATTATATATGTAGATCTGGCTATTAATTCCTCTCAACTGGTCTTCACAATCCTGTTGAACCTGAAGTGAACATATATTGGAAGAATCTTCCAGGGCCTTGTTTTCAGTTCCATATATCTTCTCTTGAAGTCCTTTTTCTCATTCATAATCAGGCTCAAATCAGTAGAACATAAACAGCACTACTGTAATGATGCATCTAGTGGCAATTCAAATCTTGTTCTAGCAGCGGTACTGTACTTACTTTTGCGATTTCGGCCGCCACAGACCGATTGCAGCACGTATGGACTACATTAATATGCTTGTATCATGTTAGAATATTACATGTTGGTAGTGTCAGACTTCTATACTTGCATTTCATGTCAGAGCTAGAATATCCATACTTTCATACCGTTCCTTATGTTTCCTTCTTTTTTTTGTGGAATTTAGATATTGAAGATAGTACTCGAGTTGTTCAAGATGGTGAACAATTGAGCGCGCACATCCTCGGTTGTACATTCCCTTCAGCATTCAGAAATGTGGGTTTGATGCTTCTTTAAAGGCTTGTTCCTCTCCCTTTTGCCTGCAAATGTTTCTTTCTTCTGTGTTTATTTGTAGCATATTTTCTATATTGTATTGATTCGATTGAGGGTTTATTTTTCAAACACCCTTTTGCTCTTAGAATGAGCGATCTGCATGAGTGATTGTCGTGCGACAGATAAATAAGTTTACAGAGTAAGTTCCGTTTGTATAACACAGGATTAGCGGTCGTTCGGTTGATTTTAGTGTTTGTTTTCTAGTATCTCAGAAATGTAATTAGCATTAAGAGTATGTTTTCTTCATGGAAACTGTTTTTGTTTGCCTAGGGTTCTTGTTTCTGTTAGTTGTTATCTGCAAATATGCTATGCAATCAATTCAATCTTGATATTGTTGGCTTCATTGAATGGATCCTAACCAATTTGAAAGAATTTTGTTTTCAAAATTTCTTTAATATGCAGTCCAACTAAATCAGAATTTCTAGTTTGGCTCAATTTTCTATCAACTAGAGTTATTTAGAAAATATTGATTCATAGTTGAATATTAGTTTTTATTTAGTCTTAATAAATGAAGCTACCACAAGGACGAGAGGGAAAAGAAGCTCTGTGGAGGCATTAATAATGGGCAAAAATCAAAAGGAACTCCAATTATTAGAATTGTCAAAAAGATATATTTTTTTAAAAAAATCAAAAATAACGCCTCACTTTTTATTCCAGCATTATCGTAATAATTATGGAATATATGTTGTAAAGTGATAAAATATATTGATTTAATTTAGTCAAAAATATTATATATAAATTATTTTTTTATCAACCTAATTAAAATTATTTAATCAAAATTGATTCAAAATAAATAAAAATATTTTTAAAATTATTAAATAGTTGTTATAATATAAGAGTGTCAATTTAGATGTATCAAATTGGGTTGAATAAGAAATAGTATTAAAAAATCAATTCAAACTTGATTTGAATTTGAGTTCAATTGGAAAATCTTAAATTAGAATCTGTACCTTAAAAATATTTATTATTATTTTTTCTTATAACTCAAATATCTTTTAAAAATATTTTTTTATTATTTTCTCTTATATACATATGATTCAATATAAATCAACATAAATCAACAATAATATTATGAGATTTTTAATATGGAATTAAAAAAACTCATACAATCTTTCTCTCGTACATCTTATTATTTCTATTCAAATTTTTAATAATAATTTATTCCTCTAGAGTCCAACTCAGACGATGAAATGGAAAATATAGATGTGTTGAATAAGATTTATTATTTTCATTTAAATTTTTAATAATAATTTATTCCTCTAGAGTCCAACTCAGATGATGAAATGGGAAAGATAGATGTGTTGAATAAGATAAATCATAAATACTAAAATTGAATTGTGCCATTGTTCCACACTTCTGAGATTGAGTTAGTACAAATGATCCGAATTAGATGTAGGTGGTGAGATTACAGAAGAGTTAGTTTATAGATTGTCTGTGAAAATTGGTTAATCTAACAGGTTTTCAAAAATTGAATAAGATATGTCGCATGACTTGAGGCTCAATTATACCATCACATATAAAAATAAGTTTTGAATAGTTTGGATTCCAGTAATTGATTATGTCTCTTCAGTAATTGGAAGAATTCACCATCCTAATGGCTTCATATGATCGGATCTATGATCATCTATGAGAAGGTAAATTGAAAAATTATAGTTGGCCACTACAGGAAGGACATTATCTCGACTTCGTCGAGATTCGATTCTTGTCCACTTTAGCAAGTCTGTCCTATACTAACCAACTCAACCATATCCCAAGAGCGAGAAATTGATTCTCTTCTTTAGCATAAAGTAAAATCTGTCACTCTAGCGGTCTCACACAGTCAAACCCACAACTATAAATAAAGAGATTCAATCCTTGCCTACTTCAGTAAATTTACTCCTCACTAACCAACTCAACCATACCCCAAAGATCGAGAAATTGGTTGTCTCAAACCAACAAAAGATGTTACAATCGAAGACACATGACAACTCCATTGTGTGAATATGAGGAAGAAATTACATTAGCTTTAGGGACATGGTTGAATTGGTTAGTACGAGGTAGACTTACTGAAGTGGGTAAGGGTCGAATCTCAATAAAGTCGAGACAATGCTCTCTCTGTACTGGCTAACTGTAACTTTTCGATTTACTTTCTCACAGATAGTTGTAGGACCGACCTTATGAGACCACTGAGATAGCGAATTTCATCTTTTACTGTTGAAGAAGAAGAAACCACATTATCATCATCGTCAATACACACATCATCGATCGAAATGGCTAATGTTACGCTTGACATTAAAGATGGGTATCGATAATCCATGCAAATACCCCACTTTCATTATTCGTGAATAAATACATAAGGTTCCACTAGACAAGGCTCGATCCCACTGGATAGAGGGATCATTAATGTTCAAGACCCAAATTGGGGTTGGAATACTAAATTACACCAAAATATCCTAATTAGTCTTGTTCATCCAAATCAAGATCAATTAAGATTAGTGATTATATTATAGTAGTAAAGATGATGTATCAATCTAATCCTAGATCAACACTAAAATCCATGTATCAATCTATATTTAGGTTAATGATTATATTATAGTAGTAAAGATGATGTAATTCTATCAATAAACACAATTATGAAAGATCTAGCAATAATCTACTATTATTTTTAATAATTTTCATCGAAATTATTAGATGTCTCTATTGCGGAAGTAGAGTAATAGGTGGAGGAGGAGGAGGAGGAGGAGGAGGAGGAGGAGGAGGATGAGGAGAACGAAGAAGGATTTGTTGAAGGAAGTAGAAATTCTTGAGAAGGAGAACCTATAACATTGGCAAGAACCAACAAGACGCATGACGTTTGGATATATTTACTTTTTATTTTTGGAAATAAAATAAAAACATGAAATCCTTAATTAAAAAAATAAAATTTTTAATGACACTGCATAGTTAGTGACAGACTGGACACAACTGGTGACATCAGTAACGTATATCCCACACAGGTGGTATCATGTTTAATTTATTTAAAATAAAATAATAAAAATTTAAAATATATATAAGAAATAAAATAATTATAAAAATATAAGAAAAAAAAATAATTTTTTTTATTTTTAATGAGCACGACTCAAATATATTAATTTATTTCTAAAATAAAACGAATTTACAATATTATTGGACGTTCTCACGTGGGGCTACGCCTTCGCTGAGTCGATCCGGAGCTCTCTCACGTGTGGCTCGACTCAGCACGACGCCAGTGGTACCCAACCCCTAAATGATCCGCTACAAACTATAAATTGCACCGAAGCCGCGTCAGGTCGACCTTTCATCTATCCCCAACCCTAATCACTCTCTCCGTCGGCCGGCGCCTAGCTCTCTCTCGCCGCATCGCTGACATCTCGCCAACTCCGGTATGCCCTCTCGAGCGTCGATTCCGTTCTTGCTCTCATCTGTTAGAGTTCTCAGAGATCTTTTGCTCCTATGCATTTTTTTACCTCTATAACTGTAGGAGAAGCTGTATTAGAGTGATGATTTTTGGGATTTTGCATTTAACTTTCTGTGTATTTCTCTTCTACCTATAGGACTCACTATCTCGAGCTTGATTGTGTCAGTCTGCTGCCCTAGGGTTTCGTTAAAGGTTTTTCGAAAGTCTTCTGTTGGAATAGTTTTGTGTCTGCACTATAGAGGCTGGATGTGCTTTGTGACTAGAGATGCGATTTTAGGCTTTCTGTTAAAAGCTTTTTCTTGTTTTTAAACGAGTTTTGTGATTCATGAACCTCCAGACGTGCTTTGGTTGAGCTTGAATATTCTGAGCTTGGGCATGCTTTATCAAAGCAAGTTGATGTTGTGTTAATGTTGTTGGGCTTAGTGAGACATGCAAGAGTGAAGTGCTATCTGGGATTGGTGGAGATGTCATTTGGCCGTTGGTTGCCTTTGGCAAAGATGATTTTGGAGATGATTTGTACTTTGGGTCTTAACAGCACACCAAACCTCCTGATATGTGGTTTAGATTCTAAACGATTTGTTAGTTGACTTAGTTCTCCATTTAGGCTGAGTTGTGACAAAAAAATGAGTAGGGTTTTTGTAGATTGGACAAGAAAGGCCTTCCTACTTCTGAAGTGTCACATGCTTCAGAAGGGCATTGTGTCAAAGTGCATAAGCTTAGAAAAGTATCTTAAGAATTATAATGTTTTTGACATTTTTATGCATTCTAACATGCATACTTTTTAATGCAGGCATAAGATCCATGTAGCTTACCTCAAATAGTCGGGTCAAGCACAATCTTATGATGATGACAATGTTTTGAAAATTTAATCCACACAATCTTTATTGTACTAATACTTCACAGAGTGAATAATATCCATTTTACACTGTAAGAGATTATGAGCATGCAGAAAAATGCACGCATGCTTTGAATACCTTTTTTCTTGTTCTTTGAGGTCATGAATTTAATCTCATTCTATAACCTTATATTTTCTGCTGTGCCACTAGACACTAATAAATAACATTAGTTATGCTGATATTTTGGGCTTCTTCGATTTGTCACTTTCATTCTTGGTAAGTTTGTACTCAAGATTCCATGTTCTAACGCTTGAATATATTACATTTTATGATTTTAGTTCATATAGTACCTCATGGATGAACTTGTGGAAAATACTGTTGAAGAAGAGATATCAGGAGATGTTGGAAACTCACATGACATAAAAGAAGAACAAGATATGCAGATAGCGGCTGAATCTGGTGACAAAAGGTGGCCTGGGTGGCCAGGTGAAAGTGTTTTTCGTATACTGATTCCTTCCAATAAGGTGGGTAGTCTCATTGGTCGCAAAGGAGAATTTATCAAAAAAATGTGTGAAGAATCAAAAGCTAGGATAAAGATTCTTGATGGACCTCCTGGAGCGCCAGAAAGAACAGTAAGTATATTAATAATTTCTTGATCACTATTTGCTTCAGCATGATTCATGATGTTGTCAATTGTTTTATTATTATGTATCTTACGGTGATCGTTACATTTTCATACCATGTTTTTGCAATATATCACATCATATTTCATTATTCTAATTCATCATTTCTCCTAGACATGTAGTAATATGTCTTTTTTTTTAACATACGTGGATATTAGTTTGTTGAGAATTCCTGCATTTCATTATCTGTGACCTCAATAATTTTCTAGCTTATAGGGATTTTGTTATGCATTTCTTGAAGCTATTTCTAGTTTGATATTTTCCCATTTAAACACTATCTTCAATTTTGTGATATTTGGGATCACAAATTAGTTAGGAAGCTTTGTCCCAAACTTTAAATTTTCTTTATTAGGAATAGATTAAGTTTTATGTTTTTCATACTCATGCCAATCTAAAAAATCCATAATAATTATGTGATGTGGATCCAAATAGCGATCAAATAATTTCCTAACACAATTTGTTGCAGCATGTATCCTTTATGTCCGTTTCACTGTTGTAGATCAGTTTATTTAAAGTAAGTACATTTTGAAAGTTTATGATACTCTAGTGTCTTTATTATTAGCTTGTTATCACTCAAGTTAGCCATGACATCAATTTTTCTGATCCATAAAAACATTATAATGATATTATTCTAAAGATGGATGATATAGATTGTTAGTGAATGGTGTGCAAAATCCAAGTCAAAGAACAAAAGGTAGGAGAAGTGAATGGCATAGAGATTATCAGAATGCAGAATTGCAGAATGCATAGAAATCACCCTTTCTAGAATGAATAACTGATATGAAATTTGTAAATTTCCTATAAAAAAATCATTGTTTGATTGGCAAAAACTCATACTCATACGTTTCAAATTGATTGAGGAAACAGTTTAGTACTACTAGAATTGTATAGGAGTTTTACTTTATTTATTATGTCTCCATATAATCTAAAGCTTTCTAAATGTAAGGTCTTATAACATTATCCTTCAAATCAACAAATTGCACATAAAAATATTGTAACTTCAGAAAGAATTAAAATTGATCTGCAGTTGAAAACTTGAAAATAATTAACTTTTGTGAATGAGATGTATTCTAAGTCTGTATATGAACTTTAAGCCATCATCATGTGAGTTGGCCTGAAAATTGAGTTAATTAAGTAATCAACATCCTTAGGTCAGGATAATTGGCTTCTTCATATCAGAGTTCCTAGTAAAACTAGCAATGATATGATTATACTTATTGGTTACTAGTTATTCTGTTAGTCTATAATCTGTTGATTTAGAAGATCTTGATGATCATCAGCTTCTTTTAATATGGTATTTGGTTTAGTAACTGCTAACCAAAGTTTCTATGGAATTTAAACTTTCGAAAATTTAAGTGATTATTTGTTTAATTTTCCTTAAACGTAGGTTAATAAATGGTATGTTGTAATAGTGAAAAATACAATTCAATAGAATTTAAACTTTTGAAAAATTAAGTGCTTATTTGTTTAATTTTCCTTAGACGTAGGTTAATATATGGTATGCTGGAGCAGAGAAAACTACAATTTAATATGCAACTAAGAATACGAGACATTTTGGGAAGTAATGAGAACTTGGCGATACAAAGGCTAAACTATGCATACAAAATAACTACGATCCAAACAATCACATGCAAAACCTAAAGACAAACAACTGGAAATATGTAGTTTGCAGCCTCCGGTCATATAACCAGATCAATCTTTGCAGGTTCTTTCTGCAGACCTAAAGCAACAAATCCAATTGTACACGTGAACCGAAAATAGAAGAACAAAGATCCAGTTTGCAAGATCACTCTTTGAGCATCTGAGCTGGAATATATCTAAGCATATACGTATGGATTACCATCAGACTTCATTTTCTTCTGGTAATTCCATAACTTGCTTGATTGCCCTTTCAACAAAGGAATAATTAGCTCTCTATAGGGAAAAGAGTCCAGTGTGGAGGCTATTTGATAGTATTCTGCAATCTTGCAGAACCAAAAAGAAATATTGGCTGAAAATGAGAATAAAAAACAGCATATACACTATTTGGAGATATTAAATATAAGATAACTTAAGAGAAGGAATGCTGCAATGAATATCTCTGATATTTATGGATGTGAATATATAAGCAAGTAGGGTTTATCAAAAGAACAAGATGATTTGGCATATTTTCAGCTCTGAATAGTGTCAAACTAGAACTGGAAAAATTCGTGGTAATACAAATGAGGAGATTAATGCAATGATTATAAAATGACAAATAACATGAATATACTAGTTTAGTTGTTGTCGAATTGGAAATTCAAATTTTGGTGCTCCTTATTTGGCGGAGTACTTTGCTACATGCAGTAGGATATGACAGTTGAAATATGACATATATATCTGTTGCTTTAAAGGATGTTACTTTGTTTTCAAGTGAAATTTTGCGTGACACTTGTCACTGGTAAATTACATCTTAATCCTTTAATTTATATCTATAGCTATAAACGGTGTGACTTTGTCTCTATGCATGTGGTACCTGGCACCGAGAAATTACATACTGATGTCTTAATTTTCTAACGTTTAAAGGGTGTCATTTTGTCTTCTTAAAGTGACATTTGTCATTGAAAGATTACATCTTGTTCCTCTAATTTTCAAAATTTTCAATTTAAACCCTAAAATTTTACAATAACCCCAGTGTCAACAAAAAGTTACATCTTGGTCCTCTAATTTGCTAAATTGTCATTTTTGCCCATAAAAGTATTTTCACTCAAATTACCCTTGCCCCATCAATGTTTTAAAATTTTAATTTCACTATCAAAATTTCAATTTAAACACCCCTTATAGTTGTAAAATTTCACTGTTTGACTCCTAGGTTGATACAGCATAACAATTTACTCCTCTATTTTTTATATGGTCATTTTTTCCCCAAAGTTAGACACCACCCTACAGATTTTATATTTTCTAATTTTTCCTATATTTTTAAAATTCCACCTACTCCTATATATTTGTACCCAAAGTTACCCATCTGCCTTCACTATTAAATTTTTTATTTTACTACTAAAGTTTCATTTTAATCTCTGTACTTGTCAAATTTCTTCATGAATCAAAATAGGTTTGCATTTTATTCTTAAAAGTTTTCACCCCATAATTACACTTGGATTTTTCACTTTAATTTTATTGTCAATTGCCTTTTGTAACACATTTTTTCAATTTTAATCACTTTAAAATATTTCCAATTTGCAATGGCGTTTTATTTCCCAATTTAGTTATAAAAAGCTTTCATTTTTTTCTTCTGCATAAAACATATATTTTTCTCCAAATATTGTCATTTTCTATTTAATTCCAAAAATTTAAAAGCTATACGTTGGTCTTTCTAGAGACAATTTCAGTATACTCCTAGAATTTTTCCATTTTATCTTTTAACCCACCAAATTAGATAAGTTAAATTTCACTTTTATTATTATTATTTTTTGTAAAATATCATTTTATTCTATCAGGTTGATGTCGCTTAGTTAATCACTAACAAAAAATTGTATAATAAAACTTGATTTTACCTTTATAATTTTCCCTTTTTCCTAAAAATGCCCATGATGTCGTAGAAACATCAAAATGTCCACTAACGTGTTTTTGAATTCAAATTGAACCAAATTAACATTCAATATTATAATTTCCTTTGCTTAAATATTGAATACAATAACAAATATATATGAACTATACAAAATTTAATCAAAGTTTTAAGATACTTTGGCTAATCTGAAAGGTTGAAACTATCTGAACTAATTTTCTTTTAATTTTGATAAACAACTAACTGAAAATATAATTTAATTAGGGAAGCTCATTTCATGTGAAAGGAACAAGATTCAAATAAAGATAGATCAAAGTGAATATTTTGTACCTATAAAATGTTTTAGCCTAAATATTAAATATAACTACAACTATCGACAAACTATTCAAAATCTAATTGAAATTTTAAGATACTTTCTGGAAGGTTGAAACTATCTGAACTGATTTGGTTAAAAAGCTAGTTGAAAATATAAATCAATTATGGAAGCTCATTTCATACAAAGGGATCAAAATTTAAATAAGATAGATCAAATTGAACATTTTATACCTATAAAAATATATCAGTTTGGTCAAAATTATTTAACATCAATAATCTAAAAATTTAGATGTATTATTTTCCACATATATATATATATATATATATATATATATATATATATATATATTATTTTCACTATAATTTATATATTGTTTTCTAAATGTTTATGATTTTCTTATTTTAGTTATTTATTAATTTGTTTTTGATATAATTTAATAAAATTACTCATGCTTTGTGTGGGGTGATTCTATCTACTACACTAGAAAAAGATTGATGATTGATTTTCTCGTTTTCAGATTATGGAGATATGACAATTATGCAAGAGTTAATTTGAAACTCTTTTTTTTTTTGTTTTGTTTTTGAGATTTCATATTCATCTCCTTGTAGGTGTCCATTGAGCTTACTTGTATTCATCATCAACAGATGTTGTTATAAGCATTTCAGTTATGTTTGATTTGCTCTGATGCAAGTGTCTATTGATAGAATGTGGTGATATGAGAAATTAATTTGATGCTTAGTGGATTAGAAATTTTGGTTAATATATAAAATATCATTTATGTTGAAATAATAACTAGCAAGATTGTTTTAGATTTTTTTTTTAATCCTAAATGCTCATGGCCTTGTAGTCCCGGGTCCAATCTGAATCAATCAAACATATTTTAAAATTGAACAAAATAAAATAATTTTTTTTACTTATTAGGAAAAATAGTTTAAGGATTCAAAGAATGATAACAATTGTGCTGCATTAATTGCTAAAAATGTCAATTGTTAAGTGATAGCAGAATTTAATAAAAATAAAAAGTCAGATCCTAAATTATCAAATGAAATACTTCAGGCCATTGTTCTAATGAAATATAAAATGTTAAAATCCTCACAATTTGCAAATTTAGATAGAATAAAAATGATAACTATTCACAAAATTGAACATCAATATTCCATACAATATTAATAATACTGTTTTATTAATTAATTCACCCACTATTTAATAAACTTATTTAATATTGCTTATTAGCAATGTTGAAGTTTACTCATAGTTTATTCAATTTTATAATTTCTAAAATAATTATTAATCAATATTTCTCTTAGATTAGTAATATAACTATTATTGAACATAGATATTAAATAATAAACTTCTATAAATATTGGCTTATTTATATCATTATTATTAATTTAATTATTGGTAACTAACTTTGTTATATGTTTATTAAATTAAATATTATTTATTTGAAAATGATGATTTAATGAATAACAAATTATTTAATTTTTTTCTAAATGTGATTGTATATTAATGAATATATTTTTGTTAAACCTTTAAATAATTATTAATGATATTGTATTGTAATTGAACCTAACTCTGTTCATGGTTGTTCTCAAGCTTAGGTAAAGGAGGAGAGTTGTGTTAGGTTGTTAGCAATGTTAAATAAAGACAAATATTATGTATAGACTTATTAAACTATTATGCTAATGCTAGAGTTTTACCTAGAAGGAATGTGTTGTAACATTCGACTGCAACGTTTTGGCAAGGGTCGTTACATCTCCATGAGAACTTGGACGTAGTCTTAAATATGTAAGAGTTCTCACACTCTAGGATGGACAAGAACATACATTATAAGAATATCGATTGTCTTAGATTTAGAACATGAAATATAGAAATGTTCATTGGTAAAACAATAGAAGCAGTAGATATAATGATTAGAAGAAGAATTAATATTTTATGCTTTCAAGAGATAAAATGGGTAAGGGAGGGCACAGATGATAGGGAACTCTGATTTTAAGTTATGATACAATGAAAAGAGCAAAATGAAAAATGGAGTAGAGATTGTTCTAAATAGTTCGTTAAAAGACGAAGTAGTAGTAGTTAGGAAGAAACTATTAATGTAATTATACCTCTAAAGACAGTGGTAGCAAAAGAAATTATTAAGATAATTAACATGTATGCACCTCAAGTAGAATTAGATGAAGACATCAAATGGAGGTGTCAGGAAGACTTAGATGAGATAGTACAAAGAATTTCAACAAACGAGATAATTTCAATAGATCTAAATTGACATGTAGGAGTGAGAAATGAGGAATATGATAGGGTTCAAATGTAGGTGTTAGGAAGACCTAGATGAGATAGTACAAAAAATTTCAACAAACAAGATGATTTTAATAGATCTAAATTGGCATGTAGGAGTGAGAAATGATGAATATGATAGGGTGCATTAGGGTCATGGTTCTGGACTTAAAATGAAAAATTGAAAGCTATATTAAATTTTGTGATAGCATACAAATTTATAATAACTAATTTGTTTTTCAAGAAGAGAGAAGAACATCTAATTACATTTAAAAGTGGAAATAATAGGTTACAAATTGACTTTCGATCGGAAGAAGGATAGAAAAATTTATAGAGATTATAAAGTTATCTCTAGATAGTATTTAACCATCAACATAGTTTAGTAGTGTTAGATACACGTCTCAAACTATGTTAGTAAAAGAAAACGTGCATGACTCTTATTATCAAATGGTGGAAGTTAAAGGATGAGAAATCAAAGTATTTTTAAGAAGAGGGTAGGAACACAAGTATTAGGAGAAATACATGACAACTTAACTATGACATGAGATAAGATGACATCGAATTTGAAAATAGGCTAAGCGCGTACTTGGTGAGTCAAGAGGACAGACACCACTAAATAAAGAATCTTGATGGTGGAATGAAAAAGTACAAAAGAAAGTGGTTGAAAAATGAATTGCCTATAAGTTATTGTACACTTGTAAGAATGAAGAAATCTTAAAAAGTATGCAATAGTTAAAAAGAGGTCAAAAAAGCAACGAGTGAATTTAAGAATGAAAATTTTGAACGTCAGTTAAAAAGGCTTATATCGGCAGTTTGATACAAAAGAAGAAAAAATGGACATCTATAGAATAGCTAAAGTCCAAGAGAGGAAACAAGGGATCTTACTAAATAAGATACATTAAAGATAAATTTAATAAGGTACTAGTGAAGGATATGGAAATAAAGGAGCGATGGTAGATGTATTTTTATTAACTTTTTAATGAGGGTTTAGGCGACCTACTTAGCTTAAGAAACTTAAGTAGGTAAGGGGAATATAAAAATTTAAGTTATTATTTGAGAATTCAAATTTCAGAAGTAGAATAGGTGTTAAATGGGATGCAAAATGAAAAATTTGTTGGACTGGATGATATTCCAATAGAGGTATGGAAGTGTCTAAAGAAGCAGAGTATTGAATGACTTATGAAGTTATTCGATCCAAGATTAAAAAGGAAGAAAATGCTTGATTTGTGGAGGATAAGTACTTGAGTTTTCCTGTATAAAAACAAAAAAGACATACAAAATTGTGCAAATTATAAGCGTATTAAGTTAATGAGCCATATCATGAAATTTTAAGAAAGAGTGATAAAAAAGGATAAAAGAAGTAGATTGAGGTGACTAAGACTTAGACATGGTATTCATTGATATAAAAAAGTCTATGACAAAGTTTCAAGGATTATGTGAAGAATGTTTTTAAAAAAAGTGTTAGCATTGCGTATATTGAAATAATTAAGGGTGTGTAAGAGGATGTAACGATAAAAATGAAAACTTCAGATAGATTAATTGAAGCGTTTCCTATAAAGATAGAGTTACACCATCAACTCTAAGTCCATATATTTTTACACTATTCATAGTTGAATTTATTAGACACATCCAAGATAAGTTATCATGGTACATGTTTGCAGAGGATATTGTATTGATTGATGAGACATGTGAAGGAGTAAATGCTAAAAAGGTTTAAGAGATGTTTTACATAGGATGGTTGAAATATAGGATTGTGTTTAGTTTTCTTTGTAATCGTAAGATACTTCTAAAGTTTAAAGAGAAGTTTTATAAAAAAATAATTAGACTTGCTATGATATGAAGTTGAATGTTGGATTATAAAGCGAGCACATGAGCAAAAGATGAGTTGTAGAGTTGAGGATGTTAAGGTGAATATGCAAACATACAAGGATGAATATGATAACAAACGAGAACATTAGAGAGAAAATTAGAGTTGTACCTTTTGAGAAAAAATTTTGAGAGATGTGTTTGAGATGGTATGGTCATGTGCTTAGTGGTCCAATAAATGCCCCAGTTAGGTAATGTGAGATCATGACAAATACACACATTAATAACGGAAGTGAGAGATCAAAAAAAGATTTATAGCATTGATAAAACAGAATAAAATTTATTTAAATATAGATGATGTTATAGTAGGGATCAAATTCAATGGTGCAGGAGGATCCATATAGCCATTACATGTAGTAGGATAAAGGCTTATTTGTTATTGTTGTATTATAATTAAACCTTTCTTTATATATTAGTAATTATTAATCATACTGTACAATAGATATTCCTTTTAGTCATTACTCCTTTGCTGATAGAGAATAAAGAATAAACATGATCAAATTGATTGGGCCTAATTTGTACTTTTTTCTAATTCATTCGTTGTCAATTTTAAACCAAACATATGCTACAAGTGATTGATTTTGATTTTCAATAAACCTTTCTGTTGAAGAGGAGTCTTGCTGTAACGGTAAAGTTGTTGTCATGTGACTTTAAGATTACAAGTTTAAGTCGTGAAAATAGTCTCTTGCAAGATGTAAAGTAAAGTTGCGTACAATATATATAATGTGGGTGACTCTTCAATTTCGCATTGGTGGGAGCTTCGTGGATCGAGTTGCCCTTTTTAATGAGCCTTTTCATTAAACTGTTTTAGATTAGGAATCAGGATGGTTTTCTTATGCTAATTTTTACTATATACCTACTATATTCCCTTGCTACTTTTGGTAATTTAAGATGTGACAAATCTTGGTTCAATAACTCATACTGTATTTTCTAATACTAATTTTAAACCACTACACTTGCTTTGCGATGTTGAATTTGATTTGCTGTATTCTGCACAAAGAATGAGGTTTGGCCTTGGCAGCTTCGAAAAAACATGCATGTAGAGTATCTTTCATCTTTGAGTTTATTGGGCTAGCTTATTATATTTCTAAATGTTATCTTTGTTGTTCTTGCAATATATAAAGGTAATGATTTCAGCAAAAGAGGAACCAGATGCTTCTGTTTCTCCTGCTATGGATGGTCTGCTAAGAGTTCATAAGCGGATAATTGATGGTTTGGATGGGGAATCTGGTCTTGCCCCATCTGCTGCAGGCAACACATTCCCTACAAGATTGCTTGTGGCAGCTACACAAGCAGGTAGCCTCATTGGTAAACATGGAGCGACAATAAAATCCATTCAGGAATCTTGCAGCTCAATAGTCCGAGTTGTTGGTATGATGCCATAAACAGTTCCTCATTTTTACATTATCATTTATCTGTCGAATCTTTATTTAGTTTTCATGATCTGTTATCTAGCAGATAGCTGATAGATGTATATTGACTGTTAGATCCATATGTTTCTGACGCTACCTATTACTGTGTGTACAGCCTGTTAATCTAATAACTTTTGTGATTATGTAGTTATGCACTGAAGTGTTATGTAGAATAGATCCTCTCGCATCACTCATTTTTTTATGTAATAAATTTTGCTTTCTATTTATTTATTTATCATTAAAATTTCCTTTCTGCATGAATAGCCAAATTTCTAGTAAAAATAGTCATGAATGTGCAGAGTTTTTAAATAAATAACTTATGGGGAGACTTGTTTTCGTGTAGAATAGGAAGACTCTAAATTAAGATACTTTGTGGAGAGCTTTGTTTTGATGTAGTGCATCAAGGCTATGTATTGAGCTAAGTAATTTATGGTGAACCTTGTTTTAGTTGGACCACTGTTCACACTGTAAGGAGCAAATCAACAACAACCAGTGTTACTTCCAACTATTAGATGTCACTTACTTGGAACTTATCCTGTCATTGAACTGTGTAAGACTATATCGCTTGTAATATAGTATTTTGATACTTTAAATCATCCATTATGCTAAATTGAATTCTCTGAGGCAAATGTATCTGAGCTGATAACTTTTGCAACTTGCATTAATTTATATGACACTCATAATTAATTAGTGTATTGGATTTCTTGATTGATCCATTCATAGAACATTAGCATGTTTAATGTTGGCGGGCAACTTAATGCAATTCTCAATCTTATTCATCTGGGTTTGGGACCAAAATTAGCGGTTTTATTTAAATATAAAACAGGAGGAAATTTATTTAAACATAGATAATGATATAGTAGAAGATATAGTCTAATGACATAGGAAAATTCATATAGTTGACCCGACCTAGTGAGATGAGATTTATTTGTTGTTGTATTGGATTTCTTGATTTTGGTGAATGTGACTAAATTAATTCTTGTATTTGGTTGCTTTTGGTGATGAATTATGATGAGAAAGATGGTTATAACCAGATAGTTGGAATGTACTGGTTTACATTTTACCTTCCTGCATATTGAATATTTAGTATTGTTATTCTTCGAGGCATTACCTATAGGTTCTGTAAACCATCACCAACAAATAGACATGGCCTCAACCTGCTGTCCTTTAGTCTTTATCTGTCATCCCATTCATGTGTTCTTGATTGAGGGAAGTCATTTAGGAGATAGATTCAATGAGCTAGCGAAGCTATGTGAGTGGCTATTGTGTATGATTTCACAGTATGTGTTAATGCCTTTTGTGTTGAGATATCAGCCAGGATGCCTTTCATTATTGTATCTTCAAGGAAAGATGAATAACATGACTTGAATGCCCTTGATGACGTAATGCAAGAGTAACATATTGTTGACTTCATTGCAAGGATTGAAATTTCGAGCCGTATCGGGCCATACGGGCGAAAAATTTCTTCCGCCGAGGCACCGGCACAGGAATTCCGACCAGGGAACGCCTCCGGAGGCGTCGCCCGGGCTCGGTGACGCCTCCGGAGGCGTCGCGAGGCCTCGGCGACGCTGCCGGAGGCGCCGCTCGAGCTCGGCGACGCCGCCGGAGGCGATGCCGTCGGGGCCCGACAATGCTCCGCTGCGGGCCGCGCGTACCGATCGCGCGCTGTCTGCGATTTTTTTTTTGGTTTTTAAAACTTAGGGTTTAATTAGGTTTTAATAATCAATTCCTAGCTATAGTTCAAAGATATAGTTGGGATCATTTAAATAGGCTTTATTAAAACCTATAAAATTATTTTAAAATTTTATTTTTTATTTTTAAATATTTAAATTAAATTTTTTATTTTAATTAATATATTTTATATTTTAAAAATACCGAAACTATACCGGCACGGTACGATATGGTACCGAAACTGTATTGTTCCGGTCCGGAATCGAAACTCCGGCACGGTTCGATATTTTAAACCTTGCTTCATTGTATTGCCAACACCTCACACATCTTTGTGACGACCATACAATCGATGTCAGAAATCCAAAGTCACGGATTCATCAATTTTAGTCATTGTTCACTTGAATTCATAGTTATTAAAGGTGTTCGCCTGGCTACGCCTAGGTGCAAGGCGCAGCCAGGTGAGCCTGGTGCGTCTTAAGTGTGCGCCTTGTGAGAGGAGAAAGAAATCAGTCTTGAGGAAATCGATAAAAATTCAGCTACAAATCTGAAACATTTGGTGATGATAATAATGATACGATTGAGGAAGATGATGAAGATTTAGATATTTAAAGTTTTTTTAAAATTCAAATTATATGCATAATGTATTTATTTACTAGTGAATTTTATATAGGCAATATTGTTTAATATTTTATGGATGTAGTTTTGATAGTGAAATATTTTGGCAGAAATTTTCTATATATTTGAATTGTAAAAATTTATACTCAAAATGCCTTACTTTGGTAAGACATGCACCTCATCTTGCATTGCGCCTCGCCCCCTAGCATCGATGTGCTTGTGGGCCCCTCAGCCTTAAATAACTACGCTCGAATTCCATCTCATGTCACTCCATCTCTCAAAATCTGTTGCAAGATTGATAGTTGGACCTTACCATCACTTGCAATTTGTCACTAGCTAGACGCAGCACCTCATTCTTATCTCTTGCACAATGTTGAAACTGAGAGGTTATTGTTGATCCTCTCTCAATCAACAGCCTCCGTACTACATATTTATCTGATAATAATAAGCCTGATATTATTGATATTATGTTACATATTTTGTGTTACTAATCTAATTTACTTATTTTGGATGTTTATTATTTACAATATGTATATGTGATTAATAATATGATATTTGATGAAACAAAATATACTTTTGTATTGTAATTGAACATCATTTGTTATCTCATATATAATTTTGTTTTATTTTCTCTTTGATATCTTTATTAATTATTCCAATTTCAAAGATCCTATCAATCTGATTTGACTAATACATAGAGGTGTTAATCATCTAATCCAGACTGATATAAGTTTTGACAACCATGATTGGAACACACTCATGTGAGATGACATAATTAGGATCAAATCGGTTCCAATCTCTGCATTTGCAATTTACAGACCGATATCAATTTTGAGAACTATGATTGGAACACACTCATGTGAGATGACATAATTAGGATCACATTGGTTCCAATCTTAGCATTTGCAATATCATCATCAGCCAAAATAAAATATATTACATGTAGTATAAGCTAAGGTTCAGTCAACTTAAGTTATTGACACTAAAAAGGTATACCTTCACGACATCAGGATGATTAATGATTTCTAGAAACAAATACATGGGCACAAGGATATTTGTTAGATTTTTTAAAACAAAGATTCCAAATGAATAATTGCTCTTCAGAAATATTAATTTGCAAATTTGCCTCAGTGTTCCATGATTTCTTATGCGCATAATGTTTCACTTTGAACTTTTCCAGAACTCCTTTTTGCTAAACTTTCATGGATCTGTGCAGATAATCTTCCTCCTGTCGCACTTCCGGATGATAGAGTTGTTGAGATACAAGGAGAGCCCATTGGAATGCATAAGGCAGTGGAATTGATTGCAGCTCACTTGAGGAAATTCCTAGTTGATCGCAGTGTCCTTCCTTTGTTTGAAAAGCGTGTAAGTTTATAAAATTGTGGAACTGTAAATCTGTATTATTTATTAGATAAATGATGATTCACAACTTTTCAAAGTCTAATATAATTTCCAATATATTTCTCTCTCTAGCCATTGCCAAATATGCATATGGAGCAAAATATGCCACCCCATCAACCTTGGGGTCATTCTCAAGGCCTTCCACCTGGTGCTGGCTCAGCATATGGTGGGAACCCTCAGTTTATGCCTTCCCGCCCACACGATAGCTTCTATCCTCCGGACCTTCCCCCACTAGAAAAGCAACCTCACCATGGCATATCAATGTATGGGCAAAATGCACCCACAGCGGGTGTCCATTCTGGAGCAAATCAACAGCCACCCTCAATGATATCTCAGGTGTCTTTCATGATCCATGTCTTAAAACATTGTCGTTTTCTTCCAACACCATGTGTCGTTTCATACTGTTATTCTGATGCTCTCTACAGATTACACAGCATATGCAAATTCTACTTTCTTATGCTGATGCTGTAATTGGAGAAGCTGGCTCAAATATTAGCTACATCCGTCGTGCTAGTGGGGCAACCATAACCATACAAGAAACACGAGGGGTGCCCGGAGAGATGACTGTTGAAATTAGTGGGACTGCTACCCAAGTTCAGACTGCTCAGCAATTGATACAGGCATGGTCTCTTGGCCATTTTCTTAATCGGCATCGCTAATTTTTTTTATTGTTCTTATATAAGTATTTTCTTGATATTCTTATTTGATAATGACATTTTTTAGTATCGTGTTGACATGGAAGATGCTTATTTAATCTCCTAACCTATAGTGTGTGCTATATTGTATGAAACTTTTCTTCTTTAGGATCTGGAAAATTCATATGTATATACCTTCACAAAATAGCATCATGGTTTAATAACAACTTACCATGACAAGATACTGGAGTAAGTAGTAGAATGATCTGGCATACAAAAGACTGGTTTGGTTATCTCATTGTAAGAAGAGACTATCTTGTAGTATCATCTTTTTTTTCCCAGATTTTTTTTTCTGTTGGTTCTTGCCTATTGATTAGCATTGTCTTATTTTCATGCTCTTGTAAAAAGCACACTTCAATCAATAATTTTCAGTGTCAATATGGCTAAGCAAACTCGATACTCGAAACAAGCAAATCAGCTATCTAAATTAAATTGATAATGTGATTATCTCATGGTTTAGTGAATATCTAGGTTATAGTCTAGATTTATGAATTAGGGTCAATGCTCCAAGTTTCTAAGTTTAGTGCAGAAGGAGAATGGAGATGGGACAAAGTTGGTGTTAAGAGCAAGTTTATGATCATGCGATGCCTCGAAAAACTGTATCATTTGCTTAGTCTCCACCATCATCATCAGATTGGCCATGTTGATCTCAATTATTTAAAATTTGACTGTATGAATTTTATTCCTTAATGAATTCTATGCAAAGCTATTCCACTAATGATACATAGATCTCTAAATTATTCTTAATTATATTATTTAGATATCTTTTACACTAGTTATTTCATGAAAAACAGCTTTATACCTTACTCATTTATTGTTTTTGATGCATTTGCAATCCTTCATTTGTTTCATGAAATCCCCTAATGGACTTAAATTATGTTGCTATTGCAGAATTTCATGGCTGCAGCTCCAGCTCCAGCTCCAGCATCCATGGATCAAGGTTATGGTTCATACCCAACACACGGCGGACCCATGTACGGTTCCCCCGGGTCCAACTCTGGTCCTGCTGCACACACTGGAGGATATGGCTCAACCTACGGTGCCAATTATGGGTATTAAGATGCTGGATCCCCTCCAGAGTCGATACCGTCTTGTGAGATTTACCTTAAAAAGACAGCATTTTCGGTTAGAGATTGTTGTGATTGTATTAGTAATTGACACTTTGGCAACTGAAGCTTATTTATGCCCAACTTGAAGGTAGTTTAGCATCTTTGTTATCGTTATATTGGTACTATGGACCTAAGTTTCTTGGTTTTTTACCTTGACCTTTAATAGTTTATCTTTCCATGTTATAGGAGGCATTATGAGCTTTTAGTTGGCAAATATTTACCAGCCATAGAAATAGAATTTTGGCTGGTGTACTTTAGGGTGGTATGTCCAAGTTCAGCAATCATGCTTTCTTGTTATGACCAGTGAGCATCCAAGAACAACTTTTCTCAAGGGCAGGCATAGCGAAGGATCCCTCGACTAGAAAGTGATCTATGAAGGGCTTCTGAAAACTTGCATATATGGTTAGCAAAGTTTACGAGGTTGGTTTCTAAAAACACAATTTTGGATTTATATTGAGCGTTGATGCATCTATTCGGCAATGATTGCTTCATGCCAACTGAGTGCATGACAAGGCATTTCTATTGCATCATCTAAGCTTGATAATTTGGCACAATACTTTTTGTGAATTGAGATATCTGAAGGTAATGTGAGTGAGTTTCAAGTAAATACATATGTTCTCGTGATCAGTATGACCAAGCACAATATGTAGATTCACACTTGAGGTTTGTGTCTCAGCTCTCTCGCTATTATGAAAGCAACAATGTTGTTAGAATCTTTTATTACACTATATCAATTACACATTAAATCAAATGCGATTACATTGCACTTTGGTTCTCTATTATTTTTAGGGCATTATTACTAACATATACCACCTAGGTCACACGACCCATTTGACCCACTCAGCTCAATCAAATTGTTTGAATTGTAACTTGCCTAGCGTAGTAGCTGGATGGTTTGCGGATGGTCTAAGTTGTCTACCCATTTGGTTTAGTTTCTCTAATCCACTTGACCCATGTCAACGTTACCACCAAATTACACGGATAGCCCAATCGACTTAACTAGTTTGGAGGATCCAATTTTTCCACTTAGCTCAGGCAAGCAAGGTCATTGCTCTCGAGTTCAACATTAAGAATTGATGACGATATTCAGTTCTTATGAGATATTATTTTGCAGAGAGTGATGGGTGGACGGACACATTTGGATGAGGATGAAGAGTTTAATTTCCACCTAATTTATCTATATAGAATCGAAATAGTTCATTAAAGGGATCTCCCGTCGATTCAAATCTTTGTCCTTTTTAACTAACATTGCGGGTAAAAATAATAAATTTTTTTTAAAAAAAAAATCTATCCTATCTATAATTTGCCTTTTTAATTTTCCATCCAGATATCTCCGTTCATTCAATTCTTCATCCTTTTAAGCTAACATTCCGGCAAAAAATAATTCTTTTTTTTTTTTAAATCTGCCATTTGTATCCTCCATCTTTTTAATTTTCAACCTAAATTAGCAAGCCCTACAAATCACTTGCATCGTATAGACTAGAGAGATCTAGGATCGATTATGTAGCCTTGAGTAGTGACTTAGTTATGTGAGTGAGCACTTACTACTCCTTAAGGAAGAGATATAGCAAGAACGGAGTTTTTTTTCTCTATTTGTAATCTCATGGAAAATAAATTTTCATCGATAACCAAGATAAATCAATCAGTTCAACGTTCTTATATCAACTGTCCATTAAGAGAAATTCATCTGTTAATTTGCTGAAGTTGGAATTCGATTCTTAAATGTTTAGAAGACTAAGAAGACGCCTTATCACATCACTGTAGCCCTGGGGGCAGCTCACATTCTACCTTTAAACATTACCTTGGGCCAATTATTTGAGCAAAATATTCATATGAAATGACCACTAAAATAGAAATAATGTGCATGCTTTGAAGACATTAGGATTGTTTATTTACACCAAGTTAGTTGATTGCTTCTGTTTACCTTGAGCATCATGACAATTATGCTCCAAGTTCTGTTCATGTTGGGATTTATATGTCCCAAACAGAATGATTGAACAATAGGAGAACATAGCAGTAGGCATCGAAGAGAATCAACTTCCTTTTAATTCATTGTGTGTTGCTTGTCGTTATTGGGTAATCACCTCCATTAAGCAAATAATTGAGATCCCTTGCAACCGGTCAGCCACCAAGGATGGGCACCACAACAGCCACCTGAACCTGAAAGCAACGAGACACCATCAATCTGATAAGAGTACCTACGAAACACTACTCAAACGCAACACAATTGCACAAGTGAACACCTTTGACACAACAACACCCACTACCATTGCTAGATGTGATCATGAGACAACCAACTTAAAAGATTTGCCATGGATTTTGTCTATCCAATGGCTTCAAACCCTAAAGTCACAAAGCACTAACAGGGACACAACACATCCACTAGAGAGCAAAGTGGGTGACCGATCCCCACCCCATTTGACTCGGCCCTCTGGCTTGCACTCGGCAAAAGCATGGCCATCGCCTCCATCCTTAGCAAGCATTTTACCTCATACTTTCGATGAAACATCATGTTCAACCAAACAAATCCACACCTCTTTACAACTTGTCCTATTGCCCACTACACAAAAGCAGTCCCCCACCACTACTGAAGTGCAGACCTTCGCTGAGGTGACCTAAAGAAGTATTGAAAGATTCGTGGAATTGAGAGGCTTACAATCATGTAGACCTTGAATGAAGGAAAGGAAGAGAATTACATTATTTGACATCTACCGAGGAATCTTCGGTGTCATGATTGTTAGGATGATGCAAGAATGAAGTCGGCTGTCACAGTTGATTGCTTTTGTTAGGAAGGCGTGCTGGGTTCATGTTTGACTGCTTGGGCCTCAGGCTGGTGCGTGTCGTAGATCGCCATGGCAAGTGATATTGGCATCATGCACAGAGCTTTGGACTGAAGGAACTGCATTGCGGCTCCTATGTCCTCCTCCATCAGCTTTGCTACTTGCTGCTCCGTGCCATCGGTGGACCACTTCTCCCATACATGTTGATGGCTGACAGCCTTGCTGGGCTCTTCCTAAAATGACGAGGGTGAAAGGTTACCGAATCAGATAACATTATTTTCTTTATTGTGGAAAGATTTAAGATACAAAAAGAGCCTCGTTGGATAGATAGTCAACAGCAAAACAATTACCATTGCACTAAACAAGTAGATATCCTGTAATTCATTAATACACCTCTTATCTGAAGACAATCTGTTCCAATCTCAAATAGGAGATTTTGTAATAATAGATATTATATGTCCTTTCCTCTTCTAAAAGATTTTGTCTAAACTATTAAAAAGGGAGAAGAGATCGAGAGAGATAGGGATGAGGATTAGGGTTCGAGTACTAACAAAGAAAGTGAAGCAAAAACCTTTAAAAAAACCCCAATTGTTCCCATTAAACTGGACTCCCCAAGGTCACCTAGCTTGCCTAACTCGCCTAATTAGGTCCGCCTAAACAGACCCTGTTCGAATTCACCTAGGCAGTCGCCTAGTCTGCTTTCTGAAAACATGTTCTGTTCCAAACCTGAAATAGAGATTTGCAAGTATTTTTCACAATATCAACTACCATTAAAAATTTTGGTACTTGCATCATTACGTGAACCAATAACCAATATGTCTATAATTTGTTAGAAAACAGTCACATAAAATTCATAGAAAGTAGTGTAGTGAACAGTGAAGAATGTCTACATAAAAGTGAAAATATGATCAACTTGCAGGATGCAGGTATTGATTTTTACCTCAACTGACACAGGAATATCAGC
Source organism: Curcuma longa (assembly GCF_044706935.1). NCBI lineage: Eukaryota > Viridiplantae > Streptophyta > Magnoliopsida > Zingiberales > Zingiberaceae > Curcuma > Curcuma longa. The sequence continues at coordinate 20,308,184 of NC_133863.1, forward strand.
TATCAGCTGAGCCACAGCCCCAGTACCACCCAGCCTACTCATACTTAGAACCTATTTTTAGAAGTTTGAGTTTCAAGATAAAATTCAGTTCTAGTAGAAAGGGTAAATCAATTAGCAGGTCAAGCATTCTGTGAGATTCAGAAACAGTTAGCCTGTGGGAGCAATGTATGGTATCAAGAAAAATGATACTCAAATTATTTGTTCAATGGCACACTGACAAACAACTGTTACAATTGTGATGACCAGTATACAATCAGCAATTAGTACATTGTGCTTTATTAGATTTACTGACACAAGAAAAAAAGAAGAACAAGTATCTAAGTTAGTGTAGATTTAGTAAAAATAAAATGTATAAGTTAAATTGCCAATATCAGTCCCATACCAGATTAAAAAGGTTAAGGATTTCATTCAATCTCGAAAACTAACATAAAAAATTGTGACTAAACCCAATGAGGATGGACAGGACGGACTCAACTGAATTTATTATAAAGCTAAGTTGCAGCTACTAAGTGATGCAAGAGGCCTTCACTGCTCCAATATATAGAGCTCAATGAAAGGAGAACCCAAATAGTTTGGAGGAACATGGAAATATGGCATCATAATGAAATTCAACTTAATTTTAAACTATTCAACAGAGAGATGCAACAAAATATCATGTGAGTTGATAGAAACTATGTATGACTATTTATAATTATCTATGAATGGAGCATGGTTAGTTAATGCCTAGAGTAGCTATTATGCCTTTTAAATTGCACATATTCTCATAAAGGAATTCCAATTCTCAAGGAAACAATTTGTGAAGTAAATGTAGAATTGTTCAAAGTTGAACCATTTAAGAAGTCAGGTTCTTTGATTCAGGTAAGCACTGTCATAATTCAAAATTCCCCCTGTTTCAAAGTAACCAATTTATCCCATGTCAAAAATTGCAATTAGACAAATATAAATTATGCAATTAAAGTAATTATATTATATGAATACACTTCTAACTGTAACTAACTAAATTAATTCATGAGGTTTTTTAAATCCAGCAGTTAAGTGCACGCAAAATACTAGCAAAATCATCATTAGAACCATTGTCTACCATAGATGAACTGATCGAATAACCAACCGAAGTTGGCCATAAATAGGTCTCTAGCAACAAATTCAAAATGTCACATGACACGATCCACATAGACAAGTTGATTGACAACTAGTCTGATTTTGTTGGATCTGCAAGAAGAGTATAATCCAATCCTTCCAATATCCTAGGTGGCCATGAGGTAGTAGTCCTTATATGGCATCTCTCTCTCTCTCTATATATATATATATAGAGTTTTGCTATCCTGAGTGACGGGTTCTTACGCGTCCCGTGCGCGACTCCTCCGACGATCGCGCGCTTCCGCCGCCCGTTCATCGCCGTCCGACCACCGCTGGCCGTCGGACCGGATCCGTTGGAACCGCAACTCAACGGCGCACATCCCGGCATCGAATTTCAGTCGGAATCCGGCCGAAATTCCGGCCGAAACACGGCAGCAGTGGCTGGCGCCGCTGTCGCCCGGAATTCGATCGGATTCCGGCCGAATCGCGATCGGAGATCGGCCGCGGTCGACGCGCTCGGCGCCGGCGCGTCGATCGCGGCCGGTCTCCGGCCGTGATTTGGCCGGAATCCGGCCAATTTCGGCCGGAATCGGCCAACAGTGTCTATTGGCCGATTCCGGCCGAAATCCATCCGGAATCCGGCCACCGCCGGCGAGTTGCGGTTCCAACGGGCCCGGTCCGACGGCCGACGGTGGTCGGACGGCGATGAACGGGCGGCGGAGGTCCGAGGAGAAACACTGTGCAATCGTGATTTTTTGGACGGCTGAGATTGAGCGCGCGATCAGATGAACGGCCGGGATGGAAGCGCTCACGGGCGCTCAGGAAATCGGTGCTCAGCATAGCAATTCCGTATATATATATATATATATCGTGGCACTGGCACTATTATATACTCTACTGTTTCGGAGGATATAATATTCAAATATCCACATCATATATGATTATAGAAATTTAATTTATTATTAGCGCATACTTACCTTCACTTGCAACCTCAAAAACTTCACATAATCCAAGATTTCATCAAGCATGACTGCTCTATCTGTCTGCACAGGTAAAGTTCACATTAACAAGACAATATTTCACTAATCAATATCCATCATTGCCAAACAAAGCCTTTTATTCATTAAAAGCTCGATATTGTGTTTAAGAGTCACCTAAACACAGAGTAAAAAGATTTAGACTTCAGTTTTAGGAGATGACTATTATATTTTTGGACAAAAAAAATCCAGAATGTAATCATAAAAAGGCACCAACTTGTCAAAATTGGTTACCCAACAGTTCAATCTATTTCTATATTTGAGTAAACTTGAAGACAACAGAATTTTTATGGAAAAGAGAAAGCAAATGAACCTCACATAGTCACCTTATTAGTGTTTGGTACCAATTCCTGTAGTGCCCTTATTCTTTCTGCTATCCTTTCTCTGCGTAACTGCACATTTAAAAGGTTACAACACACAAACTAACAGGTTGGCACACTTGATAAACTGAAAAGAAGTCTTCATTGTGCCTAATAAGAGTATGAAAAAGCAATCAAAGATAGTTTATTCATTTGACTGTTGAAAGAACATATGAACAGGTTATGCCTAAGAAAATACCTAAACAATATACTTGGGCAAATGTTCTAATTACACAAACAGAATTAGCAATGACTTGCAAAATAATCCTTTATTATAACAAAGCTTCAAAAGACCAGATGTCAAAACAAGATTAGAAAATCAGAAATCCAAAAGCAGTTATTTTCTCAAAAAGAAAAAAAAAATCTCTTCAACATGAGAATATAGGCTTAAAGCCTGTCTCTATTCTCTCAATACTTCAAGGCCAGATGCCATAAAAGAAATAGCAATGACAATAAGATTGGACAATTTGACTTTATCTCTGTCTCTCTCCAACAAGGCTGGACAATTTGACTTTCTCTCTGTCTCTCTTTCTGAACACATGCCTCAAGATTAAACTAAAGAGATACTAATGACAACAACATTGGACAATTTGATCTCAAAAGTGGTTACTGAAAAAAAAAAATCAAACTCAAACTGAGAATTATAAGCAGCTCCCTGTAAAATTAAAAATAAATAAACTAGAAACACATGACTTCAAGCCTAACAAAGAAAAGGGAAAAAAAACAATTTATAAATATTAAAGATGGTTATAAGGGGTAGGGGAAAGATACATAAAAAATGTGAAATGGGTCTTATGACCTTCAAGTGAAGCAAAGAGTCTAGTTAATGGATGTGCTTCATTTGCTCTAAAACATACCCGTTCAGCAATGCTGTGAGGGTCAGTAGCCTGGCCACGCCTTGCCCGCACCTTTGGTCGTGGAGCTGCAGGTTGTGGCATTGCAGCAAGTCCACCTTGCTTTGCTTGACCATGGAAAACCTGCAAAGGCAGAAGAAAATTTCAAACAGAAGTAGCAGCCAATAACACACCCTCTAACAGAATCAGAAATAACAAGAAAGTAGGCAACAAAACTTGAGACCCTTTATGAGTATCAGAAATAACAACCACTAGACAAGAACCAAAGGAGAATAGAACTTGAGACCCTTTTATGAGTATCAGCAATAACAACCACTAGACAAGAATCAAAGGAGAATAGACAGGAGAGGAAGAAATAGTATAAAAAAATCAGCATAGAGATAAACGAATAAATGAATTATTCCGTTATTGTAGATTACAGCGATGAAAAGACCTTGGGGCAAGACCAAATTAGAATTTAGAATACTTCCGACAAATCCATATAGATGTAAGCAGCAAATGACAGCGACAGGATTTAGAAGCAATTTAAAAAAAAACGGGTTTCCTGAAACGCAAAACAAGAACTGTAAGGAATCAGCGAACCTGAGGAGGGGGGTTAGGTCGAATATGATGCGATTGGATGTGCCCGAATCCAGGAGGAAACAACGCCGCCGATGGAAACATATCCCTCTCCTGATCCAAAACCACAGGAACATGGTGAGATCCAAAGAAAAGGACACATTTTTCCCTAAATCAAACATCCAAAAACAAGCGCACAAAACACCAAAACCCTTCCTTCCTAGCGGCGGCTATAATGGTAAGAACGAAAAGCAAAGTGAGGAGAATGGGACTGAAGAAACAAGTGTCCACTCACCGCCTTCCCGTGTGGGTCATCGTGGTTTCCCCACGGAGGAGCCTTGCTCCAAGCTGAGCCCGAGGGGCAACGGGCCTCCACCGGCACCGGCGGCGGCGGCGTCCCCGGAGGGGCCGTAGGAGGGGGGCATGGAGAATATCTGCTCGAAGAATTCGTCGCTGATGCCCATGCCTTCCGGCGGCGGCTGGTTGGCCATGGCGAGGGCGGAGTTGGGAATGAAGTGGCTTGAGGAAGGAACGCAGAGTCATTTTTATATACGAGAAGCGACGATCGGAGAGGAGGGAAAGAGGAAAGCGAAAATGACATTATTTTGCTATTTTTTTAAAAAAAAATGAAAAAGAAAAAGGAAAACCTTTAAAAAGCTAATTATTTTTCTTTTTTGAAAGAGAAAAAAAATTATTTCATCATCAATTTTTATTGAAAATTTGCAGGCATTGTAGAATTTTTTTAAAAAAAATTTTCTATATAAATTTTTTATTTTTAAAATAGTCCTAGTGAATTTACTATATTCTATTCCTCTCAAAGACTTTTTATATTGTCTCATCAATGAGGATCTATCTATCCTTACTCTTCTTCTATTGGTTAGTTAGGGCGTTATTAATTAATGGAGGGTTAATGGTCTTATGATTCACATATTATCGTGGAGGATAATTAAAGTAGCTAGCTTAATCACCAATCATGAACACATACTCATTCTATATAATTACTATTTTTCAAATATATCGTATCGAATCTAAGAAGGATTTGAAAGAGAATATCTTTCGAATTCTCATTGCATACTCGAAAATAATGCTTTAATTTTCCAAGCAATGTTTAGTTTGTATTTATCTATTGCACAGAAGGGAAACAAGGGAAGAAGGATCTCTAATGCTTTGTTTGGAAGGAGGTGAGGGAAGGAAGAAGGAAAGGTAAATAAAGGGAAAGAAACTTTAAACCTTATTTGAAAAGGAGTGAGGGAAGAAAAGGAAAGGGTAGGGAACGGTAAGTTTTAACCTTTCTTATCCATAAAAAGGAAGATTTTCTTACACTTCAATTTGGATTGTAAGGAAAAAAAAGACAACTCTAAATATTATTTATTTCAATTTTATTTTATTTTAAAATATTAATTTTTAAATAACTTATTTAATTTATTTAACATAATTTTTTTAATTTCTCTCGCTGAACACGATCTTTTCACTCCTTTTCTACATTAGTAAATTTTTATAGAAATATATGTAAAAATACTGATTTATCCTTTGTCGTACTAAAGTATACAGATTTTATATTTCGCATATTTATTGTATGTCTATTCATTATTTCTTTAAATTTTTTTATTATTTAAATCATAAATATTAATTTCTCACAAGGTAATTTTGACAAGAAAAATCTTACATCGATTTAATGAGCTATATATATATATATTTACATATAGATTTATTTTAAGAAGTAAGAATATTTTTATAATTTTATATATTTAAACTTCATTCCCTTTCCTTTCTTCTCAAACAAGGTAATTTAATGAACCTTCCCTTCCTCCCAAACAAGGAGAACATAAATACTTTCCTTCCCCTCCTTTTTCCTCCCTCCTCCTCTCTTCCCCTTCCATTAATGAACCTTTTCTTATCTCATCCAAACAGAGCATAAGGCTCATGATATTAGGTTTATCCAAAGATCATAAAAATATAGCACAATGAGTATTAGTTTCTAGCCAAAGGCAAGCCATCTTAATGTTCCTTTAAGCTCTACATAAAAATTATTTTTTTAGACCTTTAATATATATTTTTTAAAATTTAAAAAATTTTCCTTACCTTTGTTCATTCGGATTTAGGACGGTCAATGATGGATTTATTTTTTCTAAATAAAATATTAATTTTTTAAAAAATAATTTTGAGATGCATAATTATTAATTAAATTTTTATATTTAAATTTTAATAATAATTTTTTTTCAATCGATAAATTATTGAATTATTTAATTTTTTGTTGTAATATTATTGAAGATTTTATTAATTTTAATTTTAATTTTTTTTTGAAGTTATATTAAAGATGCGTTTGGTTCAAGTTATCTTATATAACCTTGGTTATGTGATTACCAGATAATCATATAACCAAGGTTATGAGGTATAAAATATAATCTAATATTATTTGATTCAATTTATTTATTTGAAGGGAATAAAACATAACCAGTTTAATATTTACTATTTTACCCTTGATTCAAATAAATTAAATTAATAATATTAATAGTAATAATTATAATAAATTAATAATATATAAAAAATAAATGTAATTTATTTATATTTTTTTAAAATTTAAAATAAATTTATATATTTTTAATAAAATAATTTATTAAAATAATTATTTTAATAAAATAATTCATTAAATTAATAAATATATTTCATTAATATTTTTTAAATTTAAAATAAATTTATATATATTTTAAAAAATAATTCATTAAAATAATTATTTTAATAAAATAATTTGTTAAATTAATAAATATAATTCATTAATTTTATTTTAATAAAATAGTATATTAAATTAATAAACATCATTTATTAATTTTATTTTTTAAAATTTAACATAAATATATATATATATATATTTTAAAAATAATTCATTAAAATAATTATTTTAATAAAATAATTTATTAAATTAATAAATATAATTTATTAATTTTATTTTTTAAAATTTAAAATAAATTTATTTATATTTAAAAAATAATTCATTAAAAAATTATTTTAATAAAATAATTTATTAAAATAAAAATAAATATAATTCATTAATTTTATTTTAATAAAATGATTATTTAATAAAATAATTTATTAAATTAATAAACATCATTTATTAATTTTATTTTTAAAATTTAACGTAAATTTATATTTTTTTTAATAATATAATTCATTAAAAACAATTATTTTAATAAAATAATTTATTAAATTAATAAATATAATTAGTTACTTTTATTTTTAAAATTTTAAAGTAAATTATTTTTTTTTAATTTTATAAAATTTTAAATTAAAATTTATTAAATTAATTAACTCGGTTTCAATTAGATTTGATAAAACATTTTAATTAATTGAGTTTTAAAATCAAAGGGTAATCATAGAAAAAGTTTCGTTAACCTCAGGAATCATAGAAAACCTTAGGCTGGCAAGGTAATCACATTCTCGGATTTTAATCTGTTTGCTGATGTGGTGGTGATATGATATTACTTGGGAATCAATCATAACCTGAACCAAACAAGGTTATAGTTGATAACTTTAGATAGATAACCAATATTATCAATAATAACCCTCAACCAAACACCCCAAGTATGGTGAATAGTATTTTATAAGTTATTTATTGAATATTTTTTTTTATATTTTCATACATTTGATATATTCAGAATCATATTTTATTGATAGACATATTTATATTCAAATAATAATAATAATAATAATATAAATCTCTACTGTTTTATCAAAATAAAATTACTTAAAATTAAAGGAACAATAAATTTGATTTATGTCTAATAATTTTAATTTAATGATATTTTAAGGTTGGACTATGTCCCCGAGGCATGGTGCCGCAGTAGAACATTCAGGTTATTACTTAGGCACCTGCGGTTCGATCTCCAGCTACGACATATTTACAAAAAATTTTCTTCAAATGAGGAGCACAATCAAAGGATGCTGGACGTCTGGGCTGGCCGCTGTGTACACTTCCCGATTTACCTGGTGCCTGATGTGTACATTTCGCCGCAAACAACGTTGTCGGAAAATATTAGCAACGTTTTTTTCATTTCGTTGCTAATGTTTAGCAACGAAATATAAAATTTCGTCGCTAAAAATTTAGTTTAGCTACGAAATAATTTTTTCGCCGTAAAAACTTACAATTAGCGACAAAACAAAAATTCGTCGCTAATATTTCGTCGCTATTTTAATGATCTCTTGTAGTGCGGTCACCCCAGGAATAGTCAATGAGACTAACTAACTAGGATTTATCATTATTTTTTTAAAATTTGAACTATTATTACACAAATATAATAATAAATATATAAATATTTATTTTTATTTATTTAAGTAGCATAATCTATCAAATAGTATGCAGCAGTAGGCATGCATGTAAACTATTAATCGATTCAAATTAAAAACAAACTATATTATTCTCTTATATAAAAGGTGGAATTTATCACCTTAACGGTCCTACACGATCGATCTCATGACCATTTATAAAGAGTAAATCAAGAAACTGCAGTTGATCATTATGAGGAGGGTATTGCCCTGCACGATCGACCCCACGATCATTTGTGAGGAGGTAAATCGAGAAACTGCAGTTGGTCATGACGTAGGAGGGTATTGTCTGACTTCGTCAGGATTCGAACCCTTACCCTCTTCTGCAACTCTGATACGTCGTAACCAACTCAGCTATGCAACTATATTATTCTCTTTTCTCTGCAAAAAGGTGGATCCGCCACCTTAGCAATTATATTATTCTCAAACATTAAACAACCCGTATCAAATTTTATTATGAATCATGCTAAATTAGTAAATTAGATACTATGATTAATTAAAATCTGGACGAATAAATATAAAATATTTATCAATTATCATAATAATAAAATTGGAAAAAGAAAAAAAATTTAATAGCATTCTATATTTCTACTTTGTATTGTATGAATAAAAAATCTCTAATTTATATTTTTAGAAGGAGGAGGAAAAAGAAAGAGCGAGAAAGAAATATTACCAATGAGTCAGAAGGTATCCTCTGAGAGTATCATCGGGCGAGGGAGGAGACACGTATGACGTAGAACACTAAGAAAAAAAATTCTGAGATTATCGACAGTTAGAATTTTGAGAGATATGGGAAAGGAAAGAATTCTTGATTAAATTTTATAATTGCTACTATTTCGGTGGAAAGAAGAAATTAAAAAAAAACAATAAGTTATTAAATATATCAATTAAGAAATAAATGATATAAAATAGAATTTCATGTAAATTTTTATATGGTAAATGGTCACCGTGTAATTGGGAAGCTGAATGGATATTAATTAAGCCTATACCTTAAGCTTATGCACTTTTATGCAAACTCATAAATTTTTTATACTTGGAAATTAAACTATGATTGCTTGAGAATGCACTATGTTCTTATTCGAGATCATCTCCAAATGAGTCATTGGACACTTGACTGATATGTTTACTTATCAAAATAGTACCCACAACCAACTAAAAAGGAGGATGTCAGGTTCGAACGTGCCATTGAGCGCTGAGCTACAAGGAGAAATACAAGGATGAAAACATAGGCTAAGGATGTTCTAGCTGAGCTACTCCGACGTTCAAGTCAGGTCACAATAGGAGAATAAAAACATAAGAATGAAGAAGTAAGGATGTTTTTGATCACGTGTGTGTGCGTTGTGAGTACTACTTTGGTGAATCAACATACTAGTTAGGTGTCTGGTGACTCATTTGGAGACAATTTCGAGCATGAACATATTGATCTTTTACCACCGTATCAAATCCTGGGCGAGTGGCTCTAACGTTGGAAGAGAGTATTTGTTATATTGACTTCAAATACCGTGGCAAAAAGCATCAGGAGCAAGATTAGAATCGAAAGAATGAAGTATGAAAATACATAGAATTTTTTTTCTATTTTCCAATAATGTCATTTTGTCATTATTGAAATAGTATTTTATTTTATTTTTAAAAAGGAAATATCATAAACTCTTCCTTTCTTTATTCTCTCTCTAGAGCTGCGATGAGACAACATTCGCCTTTGAACCAAACAAACGATCACGCCGTTTTCATGCACAGCGGTCCTGCTACGCCCAAATCGAGCCATCCTAACCGCCGCAGACCCTTCTCCGATCGGACTCCTCGATATTCTTCTCCTGTCCCTTCCTGCTCGCAAAAGATTACTGCTTTTTTTGGTCTCTTCTGCTTCAAACCCCCCGCCGCGCTTCCTTGGTATGTTCTGGCAGAAAAATTGCTGTTCTAATGTGATTCTTGTGGTTTCTTCGATAAACGGACAAACTTGAGCTATTATTAGTTTGAGCGTCTCTTAAAGTTCGTTTTTTTTATGGATTGCGTTCGTCGGGCATGATGATTTTGTAAATTTTTGTGCCGCTTCTGTGCTTCCTTCTTTGATTTAGAGTTCAGTGTTCTTCGTTTGATTCTAGCTTATATCTTGGCCAATGTTTAGACTTTTCTTCTACTTGATTTTAGTTATATGTTCGCACTCCTCTATTGCTTAGATTTGGATCTTTGGAACTTCTGTTTCAAGGTTAATTTTGGTGCTTTTGCATTAGTTTCATAAATCATCAACTGTGTGTATGTAGATAAATCTTCATTATTGGGCATCTTAAGAAGGAAAAGTAGGATTTCAAGCTATAGCCCTTCATGTTATCATTTGCTGAAAAATTCTTTGGGTTCACTTAATCTGGCTAAATTATTTGACTATAATATGTTGAGATCAAAATGTTGTTATTTTGCCTTTTTCATCTAGTTCTTGTTATGTGTGTTGATCAATTTTATGAATCAAGCAGGTTTAGGATGAAATTATGAGCAAGGCCATGGAGTTCAAACCAGGAAATGAGGTGGAGGTCTTAAGGAGAAACGAGGAACCGAATGGCTCTTGGTTTCCGGCGATAATTTCATCGGCTCTCGTTAATAAATATTCTGTGAGTTATAAATTATTCGTATCACCTCAAGGAAAGCCCATTGTGGAGACAGTGGATGATAAAGATGTTAGGCCTTCCCCACCTCTTGTTCCTCACAAGCAAGATTGGAGTGTTGGTGACATTGCTGAGGTTCTTGATACACATTCTTGGAAGGTAGCGAAGATTGCTAAGATTCTCAAGAAAGGATATGTCGTCGCCAAAGTCTTTGGCTCTATCCAGCTTAAAAGATATATGCTATATGATGTAAGGGTTCCACAAGCTTGGCAGACCAACCATTGGATCAATAAGGTAGAATTTTGGTTATACCTATATGACATATTATCAGTCTTCCTCTGAGTAGATTATGCAATTTTTCATTCAGATACCATTTGAACAGACCGACAATCAATCTCACTTAGATTGCATAATTTGTGTGTTCTTTCTGTATGACTTACTGGTTGCATTTTTCCATCTAGATGAGAAAAGGCATGCTAATCTCTTTTACCTGATATGTAGATCTAACCTTCAATCGTTCCACATCCTGTAATGAAGGCATGTTTGCTTTAATAATTTTTCCTCGACATCTCTTCAAGTTGGATAAGGTTTGGTTGTTGTTGTTGGTTGTTGTTGTATCTCTGTCAAGTTGCTTATGTAGTTATGTTTACAGCATCATTTAAACATGTTTTTATTGTGGGGATCTTCTTGATTTGTTTATTGAGAGATGCAGGTGGCTGTTTGTTTTCACTTAGACATATCATACGCATATGCATTATCACAGTGTGCATTAGCAATAACTGAGCATTATCACAGTGTGCATTAGCAATATAATAACTGTCGCTAGCAAGATTCGATTTTCCTAAATCTTTAAGGTAGGAATTTATGTCACCTCATATCAGATCCTAATTGATCGAAGGATTATTTATGTTGTCTAACTGAAAGGAATAACAATCAAGCTGTGATTGGTAAAGTGTCGAATTTCAATTTCATTCATGTTCATGGCAAATACAACCTACATTACTTTGAGAAACAAATAATATATATTTGTGCTAAATTCAAGCTTTGATTGATACCGGTTTAAATTCAGTATTGGCTCTGAGCATAAGTAATGAGTTAACTAAGCTCGATCTGTTCATTACACATTGGTTTAATTGCATTGTGTTCAATTATACCATTGTTTTGCATGAATAGCCTTTTTGAACAACTAGCCTTTCTTTCATTGGTTCTGTAGTTGTGTTCTGATGTTAGTATGCTAATGTAGATTATCAATATCTTAGAAAAAAAAATAACTTATGATAGCAAAGAGGACTGTGTGGGTGTGCACGCGAGTGAGAGAGATAGTGAAAGGGAAATCACAAATGAATTTGATGGCCGAAAGACCTGTTTCCTTCTTTACTTCTTGTACAACATCAAATATCCATTGCTTATCCAATTTACCTCAACTCTGTTGATTAATAGAAAGTCCCTTCCAGATCGAAAATGGGAAGCATTTTCATTGCGGTTTGACGCCTTCGAACTCCGAGCACACAGAAAAAGTTGAAGATGGAATTCACCGAGAAGCTTACATTATACAGAAGTTTGGCATAAAACATCCAGAAGCTTACAATGCACATAAATTTGACAAAAGACAGTTTTGCCCCATGCCTCCGACAACTTTAGAGAGGGACCTCAAACTCCACTGCATCTCAGCTTGTGATCCTGAGATAATAGGTCCTGGCAAGAAAAGGAAGGCGAGCATGGAAGCCAGACGAACTTCACCAAGAAAAATTGATGCTGTTACTTTCTCTAAAGTTTCAAATCTTGAAAATTGCATACCCAAGCCCAGTAAAACTAGAAGAACCATGAAGACTCGGTTACAAGTTGATGAGATCTTCCTGGACCAGCATGCCACAACTTTATTTAGAATACCTATGGGAGTTGCTGAAGAGACAGATGAATGCTCTGTTGCTAGCTGTAGTAGTAATGATACAGAAGAAAGTTGTTTGGGGGGTGCAAGAACACATTCTAGGAATGCTTCTGGAAAATCTACTAATGCCATGCCTTTGAGCCCATATGAAGGCCAGAGAGAGCATGAAAAGATTTATAAAGACAAGTTAGCTGCCAGCATCCATATGTTAGAGCTACATGCATATCGATCCACTCTGCGAGCTTTACATGCGTCCGGTCCTTTAAGCTGGGAGCAGGAGTCACTTCTCACAAATCTACGTCTCTCGCTCAACATAACCAATGAAGAACATTTGCTTCACCTAAAGCAGCTACTATCTGTGCAAGTAGTCGTTTGAATCCAAACTAGTTGCTATATATCTCTATGTATTGAAAGAGATATTCTCATCACATTTCGAAGATCATTTTGTGGCGTTTCATGCGGAGAAAGAGTTATTAGTCCATGTTAATTCAACAATACCCTGATTTCTCCCATTAGCTTTGTTCTTGTTTCATGTGTAATATGATTATCCGATCTTCTTAGACAATTTTCTTCGTATAAGTAAACAAACGATATGGTTTCTACAATGAACTTCAACTGCAAATGATTTATTTTATTGGATGAGTTGCTAACTAGATTCTTCAAAAGTAAATGAATGCCAGCCATGTAGGAGGGATTTTCAATTGCTGTGGATGGAAGTTTTCGACATGTTTGAAAAGCATACATTTGTGTGATTCTAACTCCGATTGACTCGTAAGGGTCTGTGTACCCGAGGGGAACTCGAGTTCCTTTCCGATTTAACTCGAGATGCATGTGTTAAATCAGTTGGAAGATAGATAGATTGACCTGCCGATCGGTTGGAAGACCACTTGCTTTGCTCATCCAGTTCAAGTAAGACATTTTACCCACTCAATCCGACTTGTTAGGCCTAGTCATTAAATTTGATTAGCTTAACTAGCTCACCTAGATTGACCGACTCACAAATCATCCAACTTGACTAGCTCACTCTGGTTAATAAGCTAAATTGACTTAATCAACTCGGTCGGCGTGGGCTAATTGTCACAACTAGTCCATCTTGATTAGCTAACTCCACAAACCCACCCACCCAGCTACTTAGTTAATTGGCTTGGTCCATTCGACAATCTATTTAGTCTAATCGTTTGCGATATAAATGTTCGTAAGAAAACTAATTAGGCAAGTGGGCATGCGTTAGTTTAATTAGTTAGTCATCTATGTTTACATACTCATGAACGACTCAATATGATTTCAACTAGGTGCCAAAATAGGTTGATCAAGCCAAACACAACCTAGGCTCGGTCGACTTATTTTCGTGGCACGGGTTCGATCTGTCATAGTTTATGTTGGTACTGTAGGATCGGGTTGGACCGGCTAGAGGGGGGTGAATAGACGGTTAAGAGAATTAGCACTCGTCTTTGAAAAAAACTTGGTTGCAACTGGATCGTTGCTTCCAAGGCAGTTAACGCTCAATCAAAAACTCCTTTAGGCGGAGAAGCCTTTACAATTATAGCACAGACTTAAAGAGTAGATTACAAAAGTAATTGATGATCTAACTCTAAAACTCTAAGTCTATTTATAGCACAAGAGAATAGATCTAGATCGTTGATCGTAGATGAACTTTCTCTTGGTCGTTGATCCGTTGATGCGATCCTAACCGTTGATCAGAGATAAGCTTGATCGTAGCCGTTGAGTAAATAAGGATAAACTTTATCTTTAATAAAAGATAAAGAGAATTATCCTTAATAAAAAATAAGTATTTATCTTTTATATGATAAAAGATAAATCTTATTATTATTATATTTCTTCTTTTTTTTTTCAACCGCCACGTTCAAACGGTCCAAGTCTACGTCGTCTTCTCCTATCAAAGTCAACGGGTAAGTCAGCGGTCAAAGTCAAAGTCAATGGTCAAAGTCAATAGTTTGACTTTTGTTGACTTTTTGTAGAATCTTTGGTTGGGTGATTTCTGGCCAACCGGAGTTAGGCTCACCCGAACCCGACTCCGGCCTTTTGCCCCTCGAGCATGCTTCCTCCCGGCTTCTCGTCCCTCGGACTTCGCGCACGTCCTTCTCGCTCCACCGGTGTACTCTTCCGTAGCTTCCGCGTCCCTCGGATTGCACCGAGCCCGTCGGCTCACTTTCCCGTGCAACCCTTCTCGTCTGCTACGTCTTACGCTCGACTTCCTCTGTACCTAAGTTCCTGCACACTTAGCAGAGGGATTAGAACAACACAGGACCTAACTTAACCTGGTTGATCACATCAAAACTAACTGGGCACCAACAATCTCCCCTTTTTGAGCAACCCCTCTAAAAAATAATAAAAGAAATAAAACTAAATAAACAGGTAAGCATAAAAAGATATTTGCATGTCAACCTCCCCCTGAACTTCAGCCTACTCTCCCCCTTTGATCACAGCAAAAATGAGGTATTTAAAATATAATTCTCACTAAAAAATTTATAGAAAATAATTTCATTGATATAAAAATTTGAAATTTTTTGTGAAAGTTGAATAAAATGTTTGGGAATAGTACAAAAATTTTCAGAATTAATTGATTTTTCTATGTG
>NC_133863.1:20323570-20372235 GCF_044706935.1 Curcuma longa
TATAACACATGTGGTATGAATCACATGTCATGATATTATTCTCTTTACTAATAAAGAGTATGTTATTCTTAAACATCATACCGATTTTAATCTAAACATTCTCAATGTCTAATTCTGAATTCAACTCATGAATTCTAATCTGATTTCTTGCAAGTTTAGTAAATATTGGGTACATTTACTCCAATTATTATTAATTTACAAATAATCTCATTTTGATACAACTATCAAGCTGACCTCAACTTACAAGTATGTCTCTATTCATAGCTTTTTAGCTATCCCATAAGTAATAGTCTTACCTCTATTTATACTTAACAAATAGAGATGATTGTCCATGTGAGAGGACTAATCTCAATCTGCCAATATGCTCACTGAGATTTTATCCAAATGTAACAAAGATATATATACTGAATAGATCATGACATTTTATAAATAATCATCTTACATTATTTGATTGTCTTACAATATGTTATATTTTTTGAAGTCCAAAAGACTTTACATGTTCTTGAAATGATTCTCTAGTCAATGACTTAGTAAAAGGATCTGCAAACATAACACGTGTAGGAATATACTTCAAAAAAAATTTAGCAATTATATCCCTTATAAAATTATACTTTATAGCTATATGTTTATCTTTGTTGTGATATTTAGGATCTTTAGAAAAAGCTATAATAGCTTAATTATCATAGTACATTGTAACATGACTCCCATTGTCCTTAGCGATCTTAAAATGCTTTAAGAACCTTTTAAACAGACGGCTTCTTGCACAACCGCTGAATAAGCCACACACTTAGCTTCCATTGTCGACAGCTAGCGCTACACATAACACAAGCCTGTTTTTGCTGTTCCATGAAATAATGCAACCATTCAGTAAAAAGGTATAGCTAGATGTGGATTTTCTATCATCAAGGTCCCTTATCCAATCTGCATCTGTATAGTCTTTCAGACTTATATTAGATCCTTAAAAACAGAGACAATAATTTGTTGTCCCTTTAAGATATCTGAATATCCTCTTCACTGATTTTTAATGTTTCGATCCTGGGTTTAATTGGAAATGGCTAATTAAGCCAACAACATAACTGATATCAGGGTGTGTACCCAACATAATGTACATTAAACTCCAATGTCACTAACATATGATTTTTTATCATCTCAGCTATTTTTTTGGAATTTTGGGATATATACTCTTGCTTAGAACAACACCTTTTGCTATAGGTGTTTGTTCAATATTACAATTTGACATGCTAAAATGGTGTAGCATCTTAGTGATATAAGTCTCTTGAAACAAACTCAAAAATCTTTTTGATCGATATCTTATAATCTTTACTCCTAAGATGTACTCATCTTTTCTCATATCTATTATGTTAAATTGTGATGAAAGTCATATTTTGACTCCTATCATAAATTTTATATCATTTCTAGCTGTTAACATATTATCAACATATAATGATAAAATGACAAATTTTCTTTTTTTTTCTTAAGAAAGCACAATGATCTTCATTGATTATGTCAAAATTATAAGATAAAATTACTTCATTAAATCTTATGTTCCATTGTTTTGACACTTGTTTCAAACCATATATAGACTTTTTAAGTTTATACACTTTATTGACTAAATACAAATATGAGTTGTTATACAAAATCAAGTGATAATTATGTTTTCACTCATCATTTATATGATCTAATCTAACCAACATGAATCAATTATATTATATATCTTTCATCAAATGAACTAATCATCAAATGAACTAAATGAACTTATCATTAAATCTAAGAATGTTAACACATAACACTCTTTTTATAAGTTTGTTAACACATAATATACTCTGCTAACTTATAACATAACAATTCTAAGAAACTAGATAGGTCACTACTGCTCCTACTAAGACAGACACTAACAGTAATAATCAACACAATCTTTATCTTTCTTGACTCAGCTAGGGCATCTCAGACAGACCAACTTCTTGATTCTTTAAATCCACATTTGGATCCTCTTCTGGATCTACCTCAATCTCTTCAAGATTCTTTCGAGGAGATGGTCCATAACTATCCACATGAACTAGATGATGAAGTAACTATTTTTTTCATCTCTACATATGTGATGCGCCTTTTATAGCGTCCCATATATGATTTGCTACTTCATTGAGATGTTTTAGTAACGATCGAACTAGAGCCCATGCTCGATAATTATCCAGGACAAGAAAATCATATTGCTCGAGTCTTCAAAATAATTTATCAAGTCTCCCAATGTGTCCCTTGATTCCATAAACAGGATCATATATTATCTCCTTGATAGTCTCCCTCAGCTTATTTCACAACATATCACAATGAGTCATAGTACATATCATCCGTGTTATCTACAATTGAAATCAATAAAGTCAGTACAAAACTGACAACTAGTAACAAAATTGACTCATTCCAATTCAAACTATACATAGAATCAACACAACACATATACAATCAAGAAAAATAAATTTTCTCGTTATTCAAGAGTTTATTCGACTGCATGATCAACTACTGAATCCAACTCTGAAGTTGAAACCTGAGTGCTATTAGTGAAGTCTAAGTCTGACTCGACTTCATCATCCCAAGTCTCATTCAGTATCTTTGTGTCAAAACCACTCAGTACGATTTGATGGCCGTGCCAAACCACTCGACAGTTGTGCTCTTGAGTACCAAAATGTCCAATAACACTTGACCGATCGAGTCCAACTGAGTTATTGAGTCTCAAGTGCATCTGCTGTTGAGTTTTGAGTGCATCTGCTAAGGGGAATCATCTGATAGCATTTGAGTTGTGTCAGTATTTTTTTTTTTTAAGATACTGTTTATATTTTTTTTCTTCCTGCGTGAACAGTATCGTACTAGAGTTGATGTTCCTTTTCTTCTTCGCATGAACACTCCACTATTCATGATTGTCCGCATAAACACTAAGTTCACTGTTTATGATTTTTTTTAAAAATCACAAATAGTACATGAAAAATAAATTCATATATCTCATTTGATAAATTGCATAACGCATCTCAATTTGAAGAAAACGAACTGAACATGCAATGAATTGATGTAACATTGCATCAATTGTAGTACGGTAGGTTAAATTTGAAGCATGGGTAGAAAATGGACTTGCACAAACTCTAACATAACATTGTACATGTTTAATTCGCTCATAATGATCCTAAAGAAGATTGCAAAGATAATTTCTACTGTATAGATCAATTTAACACATACATAAATATTGAATATGCATATCAAATAATCTCTCTCCTATGATGGTTGAAAGATCGATATATATGAATAAATATTTATAAACTATATTATAAAAGTAATTAAACATTTATCGTGATTGATGCCTTACAAACATGATCTTGTGTAGCAGATGATTCTCGTATTTGTCATCTAAAGGACGTTACAAAGTCGAACAACCCTCCGAATTCCACGAACCAAATTCTTTTACACTTTTGACGCTCTCACGTTTGCAAGAAAAAGAAAAAACCTTAGCATTTTTATTTTCTTTTGCCTTGGACGTATATATATATATATATATATATATATATATATATATATATATATATAGGGATCATAATATATGAGGTAAGTGGGAGAAGTAGACAATCTTGGTAATTATTCACGCCCCCACTACCAACAAAATATTACAAGTTCAAATATTCCCTTTTGCTCCTCATATATGCTATATTAATTCAAAAACTTTTAGGAATTTGATTGTTGATAGCGGTGTCATTGATCATATATGATTTCATCATCTAAGTTATTACTAGATATATTCATCTGTTGGATTATCTAATGAAAATAAAGTACAAATTACTTCTATTAGATATACAAAACTTAGTTAAGATTTTACTATCATAGATGTTCTTTGTGTGTCTTCTTTTTGTATCAATCTATTATCTGTTAGTAAGATAATTAAAATTTTAAATTGCTTGATCACTTTTTTTCTTGATTTTTGTTTTTTACAGGACTTGTCAGCAAAGATGATGATTGGTTTGGGGAGACAACATAATGATCTTTATTACATCCCTTCTACACCATCAAATTTGTCCATTCCTAAAGTTAACAATGCATCTTCATTACATGATCTTTGGCATAAACGACTAGGTCATTCATCCATGCAATCTATGAAGCATCTTGCACAATCGGTTAGTGAAATTTCTATTTGTTCAAATAAAGTTTGTAATGTTTGTCCTTTAGCCAAGCAAACAAGATTACCTTTTGGTATGAGTTCCATTTCTGCTAGTGAATCTTTTGAATCAATATATTGTGACATTTAAGGACCTTTTCAAGCTACATCCCATTTGGGAGCTCATTATTTCTTAACCATTGTCGATGATTTTTCTAGGTATACATGGATTTTTCTTATGCATTATAAATCTGAGACATAATCTTTGTTAAAATCTTTCTTTACGTTTGTTGAAACTCAATTTAATAGAAAGGTTAAAAGATTTTGAGTAGATAGAAGGGGTGAATTTTATTCAATACGAAATTTTTTTGATTAGGATGGGATAATATATGAAACTACTGTTAGTTTTACACCTCAACAAAATGGTGTCGTTGAGCGAAAACATCGTCATATCTTGAGCATAGCTAGAGCCTTGAGATTTCAATCTCACTTACCACTAATCTTTTGGGGGGAAGTAGATTTACTTCTGTTTAACTTATCAATCGCATACCTACACCTCTACTCTCTAAGAAAACACCATATGAGGTTCTCTATAATAAACCACCCACTTATTATTATTTACAAGTATTTGGATGCTTGTGCTTTGCCACCAATGTTAAGCCAAATCACAAATTTGATCAATGAACACGAAGATGTATTTTTTTCTTGGGTATCATATTGGTCAAAAGTGTAGGATCGTTGCGCGCGCTAGAGGGGAGATGAATAGCGCGCGTTAGAGGGGGAATGAATAGCGCTCATCATTTATTTGTTCTATCACAAAGACTAACAGCGGATATTAAATAACAAGACATGAGACTCATGGATTTTACTTGATTCCTAACCCTCCAGGGCTAGTATGCCTAAGGCCTAAATACGGGAAAATGTCTGTCCACTAATGATCTCTTTTTTGAAACTTTTCGGAGGTGGAGAAATCCATCTTACAATCCAATCAAATAATATAAAAAGTAAATACAAACAATAAGACTTAAAAGAAAACACCCGTGTAGCCGATCTAGGAGTTCTTGAGCATCGCGCACCCTTTCTGGAGCTTCCCCAGTTGCACGAGGAAGTTGTTGGTCACATTCGATAACATCGTAGGGCAAAAACCTTCCTGTGGTGCATGTTGAAGCCTTTAGAAAGACTCTTCCAGATGCCCCGAACTAATCCGATCTGATTCCTTCAGTCATTATCAAGACCAATTCCACCTGATCCGGACACTTGGACCATACAAGTGCGCCTGGACCATTTGGGACGCCCGGAGTATGATTCGGGCGCATGGAACTAGTCAACTGAGTTTGACCTAAGTTGACTTTCAGACTTGGTTCGGATGCTTCTGTTTGCACCTCTTATGCTTCCTTAGTCTTGCTTCCAGCTCTTGATTCCTGCAAGATAAGCATACACACAAACAAGTAATCTAAACTTAACTATAGTTTGTTTGACCTACTAGGCTTATCTAAATCTTACCCTGTAAGTCTAACCTACTAGGTTTACCTATGCCTAACTTCCAGTTAGGATTAGTCACTAGGTAGACTTCCCAGCTGGCAAACATCTAGTCACCCTTGACCTACTTAGAGTTAGGACTGAGTATTCGATTAAAACCAAACTGAACTGAACCGAATTAATCAAAATCTAACTGAATCAAATTTTTTTGAATTAACCGAACCGATCAAATTTTCAAATAAAAATTGAACAAATCAAACTGATAAAATATTGATTAATTTGATTTTCAACCGAATTAACTGAAATAACTAAATTTTTAAATATTATAAAAAATTTATCAATTAGTTAGGGATTTATAAGTTTACTTACCTAGGAATTTATAAATTATTTGTTTAATTTCAATTAATTTGGTTTATTCGTTTTAACCGAATAAAAAATTTTAAAATTGAAATTGAACCGAATTAATCAATTTTTTTAGAAAAAAATCAAAAATTTGAAATAATCGAACTAAAATTTTAAATTCAATCGGTTCGATCGGTTTAATCAAATTTTTGCTCACCCCTACTTGGACTTCTCCTTTGCCTAATCTCTAGTTAGGTCTAGTCACTTAGTAGATTTTTCACCTGTCAAACATCCGATCACCCTGGACCTGCTTGGACTTTTCCTTGCCTAATCTTCAGTTAGGACTTTCTGCCCAGCTTCACTCACCAGAATTTCTTGCCCAGCTTCACTCCCCAAGTCTTCTTGCCCATCTTCACTCACTAGGTCTTTTTGTCTAGCATCTAACTAGGACATTTTCTGCCTAGCCTCCAGCTATGACTTCTCCTGCGTAGCCTCCACTCAGGACTTTCCTTGCCTAGCCTCTAGCTGGGACTTCTCCTGCCTAGCCTCAACTAGGACTTTTCCTGTCTAGCCTCAATTAGGACTTCTCCTTATCTGGTCTAATTAACTAGGACTTCTTGCTAGTCATCTGATCAAACTGACCTGACTAGACTTCACTCACATCCAAATAGTAAGTCTTATTTGGATCAACCCTTGGTCAAACTGACTAAACCTAGGTATATTATCAAGCATCGAAACTTTGAGGATAAACTAGTGCTTCTTGTACCAACAAAAAGACATATAAATTCTATGATACAGAGACTAAATAAATTTTTGTAAGTCGAGATGTTATTTTTCATGAACACACATTTCCTTTTTACTCTAGAAAAAAATGAAGAAGATAAATCTTTAGTGCTACCTTTACCAATTGATGATCATGATACTTCATTTGAAAAAGAAATATCTCGTATTCCGAAACACTTAGAAAATTTAAACAGTGACTACATTATTGATAAATTTTCCAATATATTACCTCCCATAATTCAATCCAATAAACCTACTTTGTGAAAATCAGAACGTATTCGCCAATCATCAATTTGATTATGTGATTTCCATTGTGCCCAAGTCAAGGTTCTTTCCCCAAACTCACCATCATCTTCAATAACAATGTTAGGTAAAGGTACTCATTATCCTTTAGTAAATTTCATATGTTATAAAAATTTATTTTTTTCTCATCGTGTCTTTGCTACTCGTATCTCTACTCTTGTGGAACCTAACACATTTGCCTAAGTTAAGAAAGATCTTAAGTGAAAAGAAGCCATGAGTTTGGAAATTCAAGTATTGGAAGAAAATGGTATATGAACCCTTAACTTCCTTGCCTAAAGGAAAGAAGCCAATTGGTTGCAAGTGGGTGTACAAATTAATCAAGTACAAATCAGATGGATCCATTAAGCATTACAAGGCAAGACTTGTCGCTAAAGGTTATACACAAATTAAAAGATTAGATTATAATAAGACTTTTGCACCATGGTTGCCAAGTTAGTCACCGTCTGTTGTCTACTAATTATAGCTGCTGCCAGTGGCTGGTCTCTTCATTAACATGATGTTCAAAATGCTTTTCTCTATGGTGATCTAGATGTAGGAGTATGCATGCTTCCACCACCTAGTTATAGTTGATAGGGGGAGAACATCATTTGTCGACTAAACAAGTCACTCTACGGATTAAAACAAGCTTCTCACAATTGGTATTCAAAATTCTCTAGTCATTCAAAAGGCAGGTTTTAAGTAGTCTTTGGCAGATTACTCATTGTTCACATGAGCATATGGAGACTCATTAACAATTGTATTGATTTATATTGATGACATAATAATCACAGAAATGATCCTAACGCCATAAGACTTAAAAGCTTTCTACATAAGTACTTTAGAATAAAAGACCTTGGAAAGTTAAAATACTTTTTGAGAATAAAAGCAGCTACATCGAAACAAGGAATTTCCATATCACAACAAAAGTATACATTATATCTACTTGATGAGATGAGTCTTCTTGGAGTCACTCCAATCAGTTGCCCTATGGAATAAAATTTTAAACTCACACTAATAGATGGAAAATATTTAAAAATCCTTCACAATATAGAAGACTTGTTGGAAAACTTATTTACTTAACAATTACTCGTCCAGATATTACTTATTCAGTGCATCTTCTTAGTTAGTTCATGCATAATCTATGCAAACCCCATCTTGATGCAATTATTCGAGTTCTAAGATATTTAAAGGGAATACCTGGACAAGGTATTTTTTTCGTTCAAGCAAAAATTATCTTATGTTAATTGGCTATTGTAATGTTGATTGGGAAAGTTATCCTACTATAAGGTGATCGGTGTTTGAATATTGTGTTTTCCTTGGTTCCTCTCTTATCTCTTGGAAGACAAAATAAAAAACAACTATTTCTCATTATTCTGTGGAGGCAGAGGATAGAGCGATGACAACAATTACATGTGAGTTAACTTGGTTGAGATACTTTTTATAGAACTTACAAATTAATAATATAGGTCCTACTATATTACATTGTAATAACAAAGCAACACTATATATTGCGATAAATCATGTTTTTCATGAGCGAACAAAGCATATTGAAATGGATTATCATGTGGTTAGAGAAAGAATTTGATTGAGTCAAATTTCTACTATCTTTACGCGCTGTCAAATACTCAAATTACGGATATCTATACTAAATCACTTAGAAAGTCACTTTTCTTCAAATATTTATGCTCCAACTTGAAGGAGAATGTTGAAATATACTATTTTAAAAATATATTTGAAAATCAAAAATATATTGAAATATACTATTAGGAAAATATTACCATCTTATTATTTTCTTTATTTATCTTACTGTAATAAATATCAAATATTTATTATTTTTTCTTTTTAGTCAATGTATATATAATTTTATATGAGATTAAATAGACAAGAATATTTTTTTAGATTTCTATTATTTTCTCATTCTTTTATATTTTTTTTACAAGGACCCTAATAAAATTAGATACCTATAATTTTTAATTTTTAATATTATTTATATTTAGTTTTTAAAGAAAAACATCCACTTTTAACTATAAATTATTTTATTTGTTATAGATATTTTAAATTATATATTTTATTTTTTAAAATCTAATTTTTTCAACATTTATCTCTTAAAAAAATATGCCCACGTAGTCATTGGTGATCTCATATGATCCTTTCTCTCTCTGATTGCTCCCGCGCTCTTTTCCTCCAAGTAATCTCGTACTTTTCTCCTTCCTCGACAATGATACTCTCAAAAAATATCATTTTCCTCCCTCATTAGTAATCTCTCTTCCTCGCTTTTTATTCTCTTCCTTAATTAGTAAGAACATGAAGTAATAATTCCTCATTCATTCGACCAAAATAGAATGTTAATCTTTTTAAACATCAAATTAATTTCTTTTTTATCACATAAATAAAAAAAGATCACTTTCATATTTTATTAGTATATTATTATTACTGGGATTATATTTTTTTTTTAATATAAAATTTAAATTTTACACTTGATAAAAGTTAATATAGCTTCTTCAAAAAAAAAATCATAATTAAAATTAATAAAATCTTATTTATTTACATTCAACGATATCACAAAAAATTAAATAATTTTATTAATTAAAAAATATTTTCAAAATTTAAATATAAAAATTTAATTAGTAATTTTATATCAGTCAGTAAATTAAATTTTATATAAAAATCTATTTTTAAAATTAATATTTATTTTTAAATCAACCGATGCTGATAAGTCCGAAAGAAAAAAAATGAATATTTAAAATTTTAAAAAATATTTAAAAAAAATTTTGAGGGTCCCAAACATAATTAAAGACTTCCCTAATCCCTGATCTAGACAAGGCGGATTAGATTAAGTCGCGGGTGAAATGATAAATATTATCAATATTTAAATTTAACTAATTAAAAAATTTAGTTAGATTTAGAAATTTCTGATTCCATATGTAGGTGTCTGCTGTTTGGGCACCTCGGCACGTGCGTTGTTGCAAGTGAAGAAGACGCGTGAGCGTTCTTGGAAACCTCGAGTCACGTGCGATCTCTGCATCGCCCGCCGACCGTCTCGTACCGTGGACCACCAAATTACCCATTTTAATAATAATTCTTAAAATACCTTCAAATTTTAAGATTTTCTTTTTTTAAAAATATTTATCATTTTTGAAGTTAGGCCATTTTTATAGAGATCTTAACAATGTTCATTTAAGAAAGCTATTATATTATAAATATTTTTCAAATTACCTATCCAACGGATCCAAATATTAACATAATATTTAATTCATCAAATAAACAGACAATTTTTTAAAAAAATTAAATAAAATACTTTATTTATGATATTTTTTCAACACCATCCTCAGCTGGAAAAAAATAAAAAGAGTATTTTTATTTTTAATATAGTAAAAAATATTCTATTTTTGAAAAAGAATATCAAAAGCATACCGTATGATAAAAATATCTTTATTATAATATTTTATAATGATTTTGATAAAAACTAATACAACTTAAAATAAAATTATTGAGGAAGAATTTGAATCTCGACCAAGTCGAGATAATGCTCTTCTCCATTGTAGTCAATTATAACTTCTCAATTTATTTCCTCATAAATGGTGGGGTGGATCATGTGAGATCACTAGGTGGTAGATTTTTTTTTAAAAGTAAATTCTAATTTATTATTACTCTTATGGGTACTTTAACATTATACTACAATTGTGGGGCACTATTATGTCAATATTGATATAATATTTTTGATCAAAATTACTACCATGATGGTGCAATTTAATCAAAATTATTGATACCAATTCTAACAAGAGGTGTTATAGTAGGTTTAACATCTTCCAAGACATAATTGAGTTGGTTACGACGGAACAGACTTGCTGAAGTAGATAAGGGTTGAATCTCGATGAAGTTGAGACAATGAGCTCTTTCGTCATGGCTAATTGTTGTTTCTTAATTTACCTTCTCATAGATCATTATGGAGTCGATAGTGTGAGATTGCTGGAAAATAAGATGCACGTTTTTTTCTCCAAAAATGAATGCCCACGATCCTTTATATATATAATAATAATAATAATAATAATAAAATAAATAAATAAATAAATAAATAAAAAAGGGCTATGTAGATTGGGTAGGTCTCTCTTGGTCCCCTTCCCTGCTCTGACTGTCCTCTCTGTCTCCGACCTCCAGCTGTTCCCAGTTGGACTGGACCGGAACAAGGAAAATCCCTAAACAATGGCGAACTTGTCGCCAACTCGCAGCAAACCAACAGATCGATCGATCGATCGATCGAGCCACCATTTCATGGCTTCCACCTCCCTCTGCCTCTCTTGCTCCAGGCCTCCGCCTATAAAGCACCGCTCGATGTGCCCACGCCTCTCCTCATCCCTTCGCTGCATTGATGGATCTTCTATCGGAGGAGCAAGTCACCGAGTTCCACGAGGCTTTCTGCCTCTTCGACAAGGACGGAGATGGTCTGCTTCTCCTTTCTTCTTCTTCTTCTTCTTCTTTCAAGTTTCGCTCTTTGTGCTTTCTTATGTGAAGCGAGGACTGACTCTGCTCAGGCTGTATAACGCCGGAGGAGCTCGGCACCGTGATCAAGTCACTGGGGCAGAACCCGAGCGAGGAGGAGCTGCAGGAGATGGTTCAGGAAGTCGATGCGGACGGAAACGGAAGCATTGAATTTGGGGAGTTCCTGAGCCTGATGGCCAGAAAAGTTAAGGTAGAATGCCCTCTTGCATGGTTTTTGCTGTGCAGCAGGAGAAAAGTTGAAGCCTTTTTGGTTTGTTGCAGGAGACCAATGTGGAGGAGGAGCTGAAGGAGGCCTTCAAGGTGTTTGATAAGGATCAGAATGGGTTCATCTCAGCCACTGAGGTGAGTTTCAGTGTGAGATTTTAGTGTTTGAGAAGAACATGATCAGAAAATGATGTGTTTGACTTGCATCTGGTGGTGGTGCAGTTGAGGAATGTGATGATCAACCTGGGGGAGAAGTTGACTGATGAGGAGGTGGAGAAGATGATCAAGGAGGCAGACTTGGATGGAGATGGACAAGTCAATTATGAGGAATTTGTGAGAATGATGATGACTGTTTGATTTGTTCTCTGTTCCAAGAACAAAAAACAAATAACAAAAAACAAAAATTAGTTTCTTTGTTTTCTTTTTTGGTTCCACTAGTAAAAAGTTATGCTTATGATTTAATTGTTGTTAGTATCTCGTTGAGTTCATCATTTCCTAAATTTCTTTTATTTGAGTTTAAAATCTATATATAACATATTGATAGAGCATGCTATTATTTTAGGTTTCATTTTATCAACCGATAAATTATAGTTAGAAATGAATGTGACCATCATCACAATTTTGGATTCTGAATAGGTTTTGGTGATCATATCTTACCTCAGATGATTGATATTGTCGTTGTGAACGGTAACTCATGATTATAATACTCTGCGAGGCAGCAACAAACGATACATATTAGTTGATGCTTAAAGCTATGCATTGATTATGCCATAAATTGAACTGTACATATCCATAAATTAAGAAGAGTTACTTAAGATTACAGATAGAGAAGCTATACATATTGGGCAAAGATACAAGGAAACAGTAACATATATATGGAAGCTAAACTCATGATATGTTGGCACACTACTCACCTATTGTATGTTACATTTTTTTGTTGTTGTTTTTCGAAAGTTCTAAGAAACTGAGCAAACATACTTATGTTAAGGAAACAGACACACTTTGATTTTCAGAAAGGTAAACAACCTTCAGCAGAATGAAGACAATCAATAAACTGTTGTTTCTTTGAAGCTCTTGGTTAGCCATATAGCTGTCTCTCTTGGGGACACCTTCTCAGGGCCAAATGGTTTCAGCAGAACTCCCAACTCCTCAAATCTCTCCTGTTCCAGCAATTGAGCACTGAACTCGAGCACTCCCTCCAAAGCCTCTGCCCGTTGCTGATACGAAGAAGTGTCGAACCTCTGCTGCCTTGATTCAGATGGCACTTGGCTTGGAGTAGATGAATCTGTTGGATTTCTATCTGAAGAATCGCTCGTATTTTCCACTTTCGCTTTGATGATATGGACAGTGCATTTATCCTTGGTGATAGAACAGTCTCCATGATGTGGAATGTCAGATGAAGATCCTCTAGCCGAAGTGTGCTTTTGGATGCTAAAATGTGGGGTTTCAGGTATGGCTAATGTAAATTCAGCTATTCTGTCTATCCGAGGGGAATTTACAGAAATATTAGGGGATTTCACAGGGTTGATAATGGTGACTTTTCTTCCACGGGGGTTCTCAAACTTTGGAAAAGAAGATACTCTTCCACCGCTATCTGCTGGAGTTGCCAATGGAAACTGCAAAGGGATCAACAATGTCAAGTAAGACCAAATGAAATCATTTCAATTATTGCTTTACAATTGTCAAAAACTATGACTGACCACAATTAGAAAAAGAAACTGATTAACCAACAAACTTGAAAGATACATTCTCAAATAGAATTGAAAGACCAACCTGAGTGTTATTATAGTCATTTATTTAAATCACACCAAAGAAATGAAAAGAAGTTCTTAGCAGTGAAGATGTGCGGTTTGAAATTTGCTCGCACTAAGAAAGTCATTCAGTAATATTTGTGCAAGTGAACTGTTATCTAAAGTCTGCATCTAATTTGCAAAGCAGCTTAGATTTATTAGATGATAATGAACATTTTAATGGTAATTTAGCATACCAGTTTGCCATCTTGTTCAGTATGCGACGATTTTAATAGCTCCATGATTTTCCTTGGAGTAGTTGAGAAGTGAGTATATCTGCAGGCCTTGGCATTAGCAGAGTGATTCTCACAGGTAGTTTTACCCACACCTATTTCTCCAGTTTGAGGTTGTGTTATTAGGTTTTGATGTTTTGGAAAGCTTTTATTGACCATGGTAGAACTGTCAGAGTATTGCTGGGTGGTCACGGATGTATTACGATTCCTTTTCTCGCAGCCGAATGATTTCCTTGCCTCCATGCCCTTACACGGGGAGTCCTCTTTGGCGTCTGGAAGCACAATTTTGTTCAAATGATTGTTTATCTCTTGCAGGATAGGAAAAGTATTCCGCATAGGAATGAAATTTCGATTGACTTGAACAACATATGGCTGCAGGTGAGGGTGTTTGAGCAGTTCAGCAGCCTGCAAACATGAAAAATTAGAATAGAACCAGGATAGCAACAAGTTAACAAGTTTTAAGTTGACAATAAGATTGTTTGAATACATACACTGGGTCTATGCTCCGGGTTCTTCCTCAGCATACTTTTTACGAGCCCGCGACTGCGAATGATAATTAATAATTTAGAAGAATTCTAGTGATCAGGCTTTGGAGAGATTATTCAAATATTCAAGAAACAACAAAGAAAGCTTACAATGCACCGGAATAAGTAGTCGGTAGAGGAGTCAATATGGATTTGTTAATTTTGTTTATTAGAGCTTGCATATCCTGCAAAAGACCAAATACATACCATTTTTTTTAGTTCGATAGCAAATTTTTCCAGGTTATAGCTATCTGCAGACCATCACTTTCAATGATATGCATAAATTTTAATAGAACTCACCAAGGCCTTGAATGCAGGCTTTAAGGCAGTCATCTCATAGATACAACAACCTGAGCAACAAAGACAATGCCGCGAATCATTTAAATGTTTACGAAATGTGAACAGCTGAATGCCATTTAGATTTTGAAGTAGAACAATATGTTGCACGATGAAAATTGATTTTACCAAGGGACCAGATATCAGATTTAGAACCATAAGGTATATCAGAAAGAAGCTCAGGGCACATGTAACTTGGAGTCCCAACAAGCTGCATCAACAGCCAATTGTTTTCAGAGAAAGGGACAAAAGATTGATCATGAAGAAGCATAAATATCAGCTGGATCTTAAACTCACAGAGCAGGCTAGATCATCTGAGGTCAAAACTTTAGCAAGGCCAAAGTCACCTGCAAGGTATCAGAATTTGAGATATTTACTAAAGATGTCGTCAAAATTAGTAAGTTGTTTTAGTATGAACATATATGACTTACCGAGTCGAATGTTTTTCTCTTTTGTAAGAAATATGTTTGAGCACTGAGAAGTGAGAGTGAGAACAATCTAATAATAGGTCTCTAAGAGGATGTTTCTACAATCAAAAGACTTCTTCTCACCTTAACATCGCGATGCAGAATATGTTTTGTATGCAAGTACTTGAGAGCCATTAGTAGCTGAACAAGCCATTTACAAAGCTTCTGTTTGAATATAAATAAAACAAATTAAGGATCCAAGATACAAGAGATGCAAGTAGACTAATAAATAGTTTTAAAAAAGCAGCAAACAACCTCTTCGGAGAAAAGAGCTCCATTGGCCTTTTTTATAGCTTCAGCCCTGCAATAAGTATGATAAGAAGATTGATCTTGAAAAATAAAAATTAAATTTGTACCATGTCAAATGCACAACTTACATATCTCCCCCTTCACAGTAACTGATCACTATACAAACATAGCAACCCTACAAGATTTACAATAATACGATCATCAATCGATATGTTCGAAATTCGAGTCTGAAAGTTACAACATGTGAACCTTCATATCATGTTGTTATGTGCAAGTTCTATCTAGGACTGAAATCATAGGAGTGAGCATATTGTGCCACAACTATGTAGTATGGATGATGACTTATATGTCTTAATTATTGTACCTTTCCACAATTTAATTTATGATTGTAACACTCACATCAACTGGTATTAACTGATATCTTTTATCTAAAAAATTTGTATAAACTGATATCACATACAGAAAACTTGTCTGACCTTCTCTACCCAGGATTCTTTGTATTCTACTATGAATGGATTGTTGACCTTGGAGATGAGCTCCATCTGAAGTAGTCATTTGGAAGACAAATTAATTAGCTGGAAAGAGAAAACAAATACTAATGTAACAACAGATGAAGCATTGATCGGCAGATTAATCAAGTAGAAAATAGATAGAGCATTTGAGTGAACTATTCATGCACCATACCTCTTGGTAGGCAGACTTGCGGCATCTGTCGGTCTGCTTCGCAAGACGAATCTTTTTCAAAACATACCTTTAATAACATTGCAGAAGGGGAGTTTTAGTATGGTTCAAATAAAAAGGAGTTGGAGAGAAAACAGAAGCACATATGATTTGCTTCTTGGCTTACTTCTTCTTCTCAATTTTATGTCTCACTAGAAGGGCTGACCCGAACGTTCCCTTACCAATCTGCTCTAAGATCTCATACTGATCCATGCTCTTATGATCAGAGCTTGCTGAATGGAACTTGAAGTTCAAATCCCTCTCTGAAATGAAGTTGAATCTTCACAGATCTGTCTCCAGTGACGTTTCATTAAAACTAAACATACAAGTTATCTGCCCAAAGGAACACAAATGCAGGAATTTAAAAGATATAGAGCAATGATAAACATAATGTCATGTGAAATAAAAGATATTGTTAAATGGTATCAGTTGGTCTTTTATCTTAATATAGATTATATTTAACTGCAGGATTTGAGCATAGATCTCCTGCTCTGGCACCATGTTACATATGATCAATTGCCAGTATACTCGAAAAGTTTAAGATGTTCGAAAAGAATTAACCTATACAGCCTTAATCAAGTGCATAGTGTGTTCGTATCACTTATTTTCACCGTTCTTTCTCTTGGCCTGTTAAAATGTGTCTGCATTTCAGTAATTCGTTGAAAATTTTAAACAATTTCGTCTTAAAATCTGAAATACTGCCAAAGTATGTTTTTTTTTTAACTAAAATTGAAGATTTGGATGCATTTTGACAGGAAGAAGAACAAATACTGGTTATTGCTTAAGAAGAAGAAGAAGAAGGAGATCGATTGCTATGAACACAATGCGGCCTCAGATTCAGGTCCGAACTCACAATTGGTTCTAAAAGGTAAAACTTTCTGGCTGAAAACCCGGAAACATCGTAAATGTTAGCGAAGCCAGACACATCTTAGCAACCCTCAACATATCGCCAGAAGAAAAGTACAGAACCATCTAAATGAACACAATGCTGCAGGAGATGAAGCTACAAGCTTCAGATGCACACACAAAAAGGGTACTTTTTAGTAGAAAACCAGAAATTTCTGAAACACTATAGAATCCCGGACAGATTTTAGCAGCTCAAAAGGAGAAACTAAACCAAAAAAAATTAGGGATTGGTTTGGAAGGAGTACCGATGCACGTCGGGGAAAGAGAGTAGGACAGGATTCGACTCACCCAAGAAGCCGCATTTATAGGGTTCTTGCTCGTCGGCAATCCAAGAGAGTGATTTGGAGAGAAGAGGAGGGAAAGCGAGCTGACCTTCTCAGATGCTTCCTCCAATCCGTCGCTGTCGCCCATTAAAACAGCAGCGAAGCGTTCTGGCGGCAACGTTGTTAAAATAAATTAAACAATAGGGTCCTTTATGCTATTTCTCTCCTTTTTCTTTTTCTTTTTTCTTTTTTTCTTTTTATTTATATTTTTCAGATTAAACGAAGTTAAATACTAGAACAATTACATTAAGTGAGATTTGGTCAACGAATTCCTCCCGAACAACAAGAGCATTTTTAGACTTTTAAAATAATAATAATAATAAATTTATTTGAGCAAAAATATTATCTTGTATTAGTTTTAATTAAAATTGTTATAAAGTGAGATAATTTTGACTTTTAGTTTTATTAAAAGTACTATGAGATTTAATATTTTTTAAATTAAAATTATGATAACAAGATTAAAATAAAGGTATTTTCTTGATAAATAATAGGATATGGTACTCCTTTGATATTTTTAATATGAAATATTGTTCTATCGATGACGAAAATAAGAGGTGTTATTTTAATTTTTACTGAGATTATTTTGACATTATTAAGAGTTTTTTTAAGTGTATATATATATATATATATATATATTTATGTCAAATCTATTAGTTTGTTAAAAAAAATGATAATCCTAGCCACATCTCCCTGGGGTGATCGGTCCGGTCCCACGGAAATTTCCCACCGACCACCAGGGTAAATTGGGAAGCGCATACGGCGGCCAATCCAGATGTCCAGCATCCTTTGATTGCGTTCCCCATTTGAAGGAAAATTCTTGCAAATACGTCGTAGTTGAGGATCGAACCGCAGATCCCTGAATTACAATCTGAATGTCCTACCGTTACACCATTGTCCGGGGACAATCTATTAGTTTGTTAAAGGATCTATGTCAGATTGTTGTTGGGAGGGGTAACGAAATCATTGTCAATGATTAGGTACGTATTAATGCATGCACTCATGCAAAGTGCTGGACCCCACTCATAATTGATGAGAGGGGTGAAATGAGAAATAAACTCATCTTTTAAAAATCTGAAAGTTAGGTTATTTTTTAAAAATTTCATAATTATTATAATGTAGATATTTTTGAACATGATATGTATTATAGTTACGTAGCTACTCTAATATTTATGATAATTATTAAACTGTAACTACTATAACATACCAAATTGATTCAAGATTTAGATGACATATTTAGATGAAATATTTAGATAGGAGATTATAACGAGAATAGTACTCAAGAGTAGGAGGATAAATGTACATGACTAAATGATGATAATAGACACCATTTTGAAGATTTCAAAAAAAAAAAAAGACGTCCTTTTAACTTTTATCAATTTATTTCATATAATAAGCTTATCGACATATTATTTCGTTCGTTAGCTCGTATAAGTATAAATGAACCGGTATTATTGGAGATATAATATATGAAATTTATACTATTATGAATAATTTAATGTATTGTTAATGTATTTTAAATAGAAAAATTAAAAAAATAATTTATAAATAAATTTACTTATAAATTATGCTCAAATTTATTTATGTTATATATTATTATTATTATTATTAAAGGAATATAAATGAGCTATTGCTAGATTTTCATTTTAGTCCGACAATTTAAACAAATAACACTAACAATTAGATGACAAAATAAAATAAAGTTAAGAATGCAAGGGACCATACCTTCAAAAGATTTTGGTGTCCTTCTATTCAAATTTTTTTGCGCCGACACAAAAGGAAATTAAATTATTTCAAAGCAAATCGAAGTGCTTATCGTCTTACAAAAGAACTTAGAAGGGTTCTTTGATCGAAATTTCCTAAAATTTGACCTTTTCATTCGCAATATTGTTCTTCCACATCCTCCCACATCAATTATTGTTGTTAAGCTTTTGAATGTCGTGGGGGCCATCTTATTGTTGTTGCACATAGACCAAATTATTGTTGAAGTTTCATCTATGAGTAGATGTGGTAATTTTAGACCTAACACGGTAATATAACTTGACTCGGTTCAAAATATGAAAGTAACACAACACAACTTAATCTAGCAACAACACGAAGAACTCGGTGAATGTCCGTGTGTCTTGTGTTAATTTGTGAAAGTTTCGTAAATGATAGATGACCCAAAATGTTAATTACCAACAATCGCGTAATATATTTCGCATTCGGATTGAACTCTCCCTTGAAAGCCTTCAATCATATATGCAAAAACTCATGTCTTTGTCATTATCTATATGTATTATATATCCCTCCTGAGCATGGATGATGATAAGCCCTAAAGTTGGTGTGAAGTCAGGGTGAAGAGTGCACCACTTTATCGAAGTTTCTCGACCAATCTCATGGCTAAGCAAACCAGAAAGTGGCCGAAACAAGTCGCGCCAGACCTGCTGTATATATCAAAAATCTTGTGGTAGCAGTAGCTGTATAGTGCCCATTTGTTCATGTCAATTTTGCATTGAACAAGGAAGGTGTGGTGAGATGTCTCTTTTCATCTAAATGCATCTCTTGCAACAACTTTGCTGATCTTGAGAACAGATTGATGAGTTATCGATCGATACAAGACGTGTGGACGAAACAAAGTGACGATTTAGTAAGAATATACATTTATATATGCTAAAGACCTTCTTCTCGATCACAACAAGGCCGACCAAACTTATGCATTCCGAAGGGTAACATTGTTAAAAGTTGCACTACGGTTGCGCGTTAAATTGTTCTTCGACCTTCTTTTCGAATAACCTCAAATCGAAAAAGGCATCATGATCGAGTACAATAGCTAGGGAGATTTCTATAGAGCAAACCTTTGGATTAGTTGGACTATTTACACTTAAATTTTCCAATATATTCTCACTTAGAGAAGAAATGAGACTAAACATTAAGGGGTGTTTTTGTATTTATTGATAAACTATGGGATAAAATGTAATTTATTTGCCGCCGCATCATAAGAGGGGCAAACAAAATAAAATTTTGAAAGATTAGGGTTAATTCAGTAATTCGGCCATGCGCGATCGATCGATCTCCTCTGTCGTGGCCTGCATTCTGTTGTGGGTGGAAGGAGTCGCACGATCGCTAGCTTCTACGATTTCCAATCTCTCGCTGTCGCGCGTTGCTAGTGACGCCGCTGGTGATGCCAATCTCTCTTTCTTCGGAAGTAAAGTAAGCAGGCCTGAATGGATGCGTTTGGATTTGGGATCGGTGTTGGACGAAGGCAAGCAACGCAATTGGACGCGTCCGAGGAGGTGAGAACTGGATCGGTCAACGAATTCGGCACCGCCTACCCCAGTCCTTTTTGCTTCTTCGTCTCCTCTTTTAGCGTTTATTGCCTCTTTGGATTGTCGGCCGGGGTTTGATTCATTGGCTGTCCTTTGCTTCTTCCTCACGATCATGCGGGTGGCCTGTTGAGGGTTCCTCACCTTAATCGGATTGTAAAGATCGGTTCGTTGTTTTTTTTTTTGTCTTCTTTGGCTTTTTCTTTGATAAAGTTGGGATTTTTAAGGGTTACCCCTCCGATTCCGACTTGTAGTTTTTTGTTGATTGATATCGTGTTGGAGTTAGGTTTGAGTGTTAACATTGGGAAGCGTGTTATCGAGAGGGATAGAGAGAGATGGTCGGATTTACTAGTGTATTCTTTGATTCCTCATCGGTTTGCTTATTGATGTCGTGCCCTTGAAGGCTATTACAGAAAACAGATCGGATATAGCGAAGGGTTTCGACCTTGCGGACGTTGGGCATGGGTTCCAGGAGTGGAGAGAAAGAGGAGGGTGCCCTGGAAGTGAATGATGCAGGAAATAGGTCGAAACTGAAGGGGTTTGACAGCTTTGGGAGCAATGATATGTTCTTCAGAGCTGACCAGATTGATTTGAAGAGTTTGGATATCCAATTGGAGAAGCAAATCAGCAAGGCATGGAGCAAAGGAAAAGCTGATTCCAGGCCCAAGGAGGGATGGGAGATTGAACTGTCTAAGCTGGAAATCCGTTATGTCCTCGCTCAAGGAACATATGGAACTGTGTATCGAGGAACTTATGATGGCCGGGACGTTGCAGGTATTGTTCTTTGACCTTTGCTGACTTTGGGTGTCTAAACTTCTGTTGCTTGGTTTAAATAGTGTGAGCCCATTGTTATGCATGCTGGCAATTTTGATAGTGCTACTTCCTTCTCGATCCTGATCAGCTGCTTTGTATAACTAGAATCACCCCGACGACGTTATATTCTATGCTATTTCTTTCATCCTGTTATATTTGTTTCTGTCAACAGTGCTGGTTGATCATCATTTCGTTTGACTATAATCAAGCTAAGATTTTTTTTTTTGCTAATTCAATCTTATTCTTTCTGTCTGTTACTACAACCAATTTAATATTCATCTCCTTTTGTGAACCAATACTCAAGATAAGCTAGTCACAAGTGTCAAATTGTGTGTAAATTGATGCCAGTCATCTCAATGTTAGTTTCTAAATGCCTGAGCAATATAAGTGAAGTAAATTAGGTATTTGCCCTAGAAGACTTGTTTAGGCAAACTACTGGAAAACTTGTCAAAGCTAAATTATCACCATGTTCATGTCAAGCTCAAGCAACCACTAGCTAAATCTGTAATCTTCCTTCAAGTGATCTCAAGTGTGGTGTGAGAAGAAATAAAGCATCATTAGGTGGCTTCAACGTAAAAAAGAAAAATGACATAACATTCAAAATAGATAAGTGGATTGGAGTAAAATCATTTGATTTAGTACCACGACTACTATCACATTTACTAATATGCACCACACCTTGTTAAATTTTAGTAAAATCCTCGGCATCAAGAGGACAGTATGCTGCAATGCACTCCTTAGTGTGGATAAATTAGGACTCCTTAGTGTGGATAAACTAGGAGGACATTTACTAATATGCATCACATTTAAGATCCTTTGTCTTTCTATCGTAGTATGGCAATGTAAACTTGCTTTTCTAATTTAAACAGTATTGATATTTTGTTAGGAAAAGAAATTATGCTATAGGTTATTAGGAACTAAAGTGTGTGCAATTATTTGCAGCAGCTACCACAAAACTCATGTGAAATAAGAAAGCTATTTCATTTCGACCTCAAATTGGTTATATTCCTAATATCCCTTGCCAAGGATATACTCCTTTTATCCATAACAATGGTCACTAAAATCATAACAATAATTTTCATATTCATAGTGAAAGTGTTGGACTGGGGTGAAGATGGTATGGCTGCAGAAGCTGAAACTGCTGCTCTTAGGGCATCATTTCAGCAGGAAGTTACAGTTTGGCATAAACTCGACCATCCAAATGTTACAAAGGTACCAGTTTTCATATCTGTCATAATCTTGAGCCTTTGCATGTTCTGTTAATTGTTTGATTGATGTGTCAAACCCCAAGTTATTGTTAGTTTCTTTTGACTGTACTATCAAAGTTCCAATTTACCTTGAAGGAAGCATGCTTTGTGAATGAAGTTTTGGTATTAAATGAAATGTTCTTGTTTGATGCTTAAAAATTGTGTTTATGAGCAAGATCTTTCTTGCAGTTTGTGGGGGCATCAATGGGAACAACTGATCTTAAAATTCCTACAAAGGATTCCACAAGTGTCAGTGACTTTTCACATCCAGCTCGAGCCTGTTGTGTTGTTGTTGAGTATCTTCCAGGAGGAACACTAAAGCAATATTTAATCAAGAATAGGCGAAAAAAACTCCCCTTCAAGATTGTGGTTCAGCTTGCATTAGATCTATCCAGAGGGTGAATGATTGTCAAACTTGATATTTTTCCATAAAAGTTGTCCATTTGTGTTTAACCATCATGCTAAGGAAGATAACATCTTTTTTGCAGATTAAGCTATTTACATTCGCAGAAAATTGTCCATCGGGATGTCAAAACTGAGAACATGCTGCTGGATGCCCACAGGAATCTCAAAATTGCTGATTTTGGGGTTGCTCGTGTTGAGGCTCAGAATCCAAAAGATATGACTGGCGAAACGGGTACCCTTGGGTATATGGCTCCAGAGGTAATATGTCCTGTGGTTGTTTTTTTCTTTTTGCTAACACAATAAAGTTGAATATTTTAGGAGTCTGTTTACTTGGAAACATAGATATTGAGAAAAGCTACAAACTGAGGGAAGAAAGTATCGAAAAACTATTTACTTGGGAAGATAAGAAGTTAGAAAATTAGATATTATGGATTTGATAAATGACCATTTCTGAACTTATCATCTTCCTTCAATACCCTTTCCCCTTCCTCCTTTCCCGTCCTCTATGGACATGTCTGTGACACCTTTATTGTGTGGATGTTATAGCCGAGCAGGTGGTCTCAGTTAGGGTTGGCAATGGGGTGGTGCTGATGTGCAAACCTTCAAAGATGATAGGAGAGTAGTGGTTGTGCTCACCAGGATTTGTGGCAACAACTGCTCCATGTCTCTTAATGCCACTGTTGCTGTCTCAGCTGTGTTTGATGGTGAGAAGTTGCTTGGTGGGGTAAGCTAGATGACGAGGAAGAATTGGGAGTTGAGGGAGGTCAAAAATTATCCAGTTCTAAAATGAATAATGAATAAACTTGGAAAAGTAAAGTCAATTTATTTATTTGATTCAAGAAGGTGACTTGATGAAAAATGCAAAAGATTCAAACGATCATAATAAGATTATTCCTGAATTGACCATGCAAATTCAATCAATGAATTGGACAAATTTTATATTCATTAAAAATGAAATGAAAGATCTTGTTGATAAGACAATCATAATAAGGAATCAAATAGAAGAAATGCAAAAGAAAAAAAATAGTTCCAACCTATGAAAATAAAATACCAGAATTAAAGGAGAAGGGGTCCATTGTCAAATTTTGGAGAGGAGGGGAACAAAGTCACTTATTTCCACTTACGGGAAGAAACTTGGGTATTTTATCTTTTACAGTTTACTAAACCCTATTTTACTTACGCAGGTTCTTAACGGTAAGCCTTACAACCATAAGTGTGACGTATACAGCTTTGGCATTTGTTTATGGGAGATCTACTGCTGCGACATGCCATATCCTGATCTAAGCTTTGCTGAAGTCTCCTCTGCTGTTGTTCGGCATGTATGCTAATCCAACATTTCAGGAGTTCATAAATCTCTAATTTCTTATCAGTATATGTATCACACTTAGACTTCTGAAACTGAAGTGAAAACTTAGTTATTGAATAAATGCTTTGATATTCTTCAATATTGCATTGCAGAACCTACGACCAAATATACCTCGGTGTTGTCCAAGCGCAATGGCTAGCATCATGCGCAGGTGTTGGGATGCCAATGCAGATAGAAGGCCTGACATGGATGAGGTTGTGCGGCTTTTAGAGGCTCTGGACACCAGCAAAGGTGGTGGGATGATCCCTGATGACCAACTAAATGGTTGCTACTGCTTCATTCCTAAGCGCGGTCCATAGATGCTTTCCTATCTTTTTCTTTCAGAAAAATGATCAAAAAGAAAAGAACTGAACAGAGAAGAAGAAGCTTTCTTATCGAATCTCTTCCAAATACTTAGCTTAAATTTTAGCATACAACAAGCAGCTTCAGAATGTCACCATTCTACACTGCTTAAGGAGTTTTGGTGTGTGTTCTTCTGATGACTCAGTCCAGTGATTGTGAAAAGTTCCATGTATGGTTTTGTTTCTTTAAAGTTGTTTGTTACTTTTGACCAAATGAAAAAAAGTTGCTTGTTGTTACTTGAATATAAACAGAGGGCAGGAAGGAAACAAAAGAGTTGGCTGTGGCATTTGTCAAACAAATAATTTCTCAGTGCTATTGCTATTCAAACTTAATTTTATATTGTCACCTTTTTCCTAGTGTAAGCACAAGGAATTGGTTGGTTATAGTGGTTTCATTTTCTTCTTCTTTTTAGTCTATAATCGATAGAGACTTGGTCATTGTTATTGTATGTTATAATAGATAATTTCGATTGAATATGATTAAATATGAGCATCATCTCTGGACAAATCATCATATTAGCATTTCTTTCATTTTAATTTCACATTTTCACTCCGTTTCTATTAGCTTCTAATTGTTTGTGTACACTTTGAATTAACATTTTTCATTTAAGTGTTTGAATTAGTGAAGGACTTTTATAGTCGTCTATTTAGCCCCTAGTCAACTATTCAATCCTACACAAAGTTATAATATGGTAGCATCTAAAATATAATTTAGCGGTATCCATTTTGAGTTGTAACATAAATAACATTTTATGCAAGGGTTGAATTTCAACAAAATCGAGAAAAAGAGACCAACCGTATGGGACCGTTAGATGACGAATTCCACCTTTTACTATAATAAATAGCATTTTAGATTTTGAGATCAATTCCTAGCAACAAATTAACGTCCCCATGTAAGGGTCATTGCGTCAAGGCAAAATCTCTCATGATTTACCTCTTCATAAATAACTATGAGACCAACCGTGTGGAGGCGTCCAAGGTCAGTGTATAATTTTTTGCCACATAAATGACATTTTAAAATTCATACGCAAATCCACTTTGAAACTTATGGAGCCGAGATAAAGGCATCCCTTCACGAGGAAATGATCTTCACAAGATATATAGAATGTAGGAGGGAAAGAAGGTTAAAGGAAGAAAGGGAAGGCAGTGAAAAAGAGAAGAGGAAAAGCTCCTTTACACTAGGAAAAGAAAATAAGGAAAATTTTAAATTACAAAATTGCCCTCTTCTTCAACCTCGCGCCCTCTTCATCACAATCATGCAACTGATTTAACCAAAATTCAAGTTCTAGATTTTGGCATTCCAAACGGCGCAAGCTAATCGGATTTGTGGTTTCTCCTTGCTTTCATCTATCAAAACCACCATTGGTTTTTGTAATCCTTTTCCTGTTGGACATCAGGAGCCTACAGCAATGGCTTTGTGTAGCTCTGTTGGAAGATGACCCCCGTCGGCGCAATGAGTACATGCTTAATGGCTCCACTTCCACAGAAAGCTCTGCCTCTTTCTCGGCCAGCTTTAGGAAACCTTTGGAGACCCCAAAATAAATGTATGCAAGATGAACACAGGAGGCATCGCAGGTGAACTACTCCGACTGAAGAGAAGCAAAGGACATTGACAATATGATGGTAGATAGGATTGTTCTATTTACTCATGCTTTCGTAATGCTCGCAACAAGTGAAAGTAATTTTGATGTTTGTATGGCTCTAATGAAACTGTCTACATGACAATTCAAGCTTTTGGTAACTCTCCAAACAATCTTTGGAGAATTTTCCAGAGGGAGCCTGAGAATGAAATGAACAAATGAAAAGAATGTGGCGAAGTAAGGATGCTTCTACTAGTTAACCTCATCGAAAAAGTTGCAGGCAGTTGGAACACGAAACTCTAATACCAGTTTGTCTCTGAGGAAATTTGCTAGTCAAGATATTGGAATCAAGTATCGACTTCTGTTTGCGAGATTACTCACAAATTTTATATGTTTTGTCTGTAAGAGCCTTCAAGAACTGGGACAGGAGGACCATAGATTCTGCCACAGCGATCTTCAAAAGATGAAACTAGACGAGGGACCACTTCCTCAAAGAACATTGATACAACCTGCCACATAATTATCATGTCAGTAAGGTAGGTTTGTGAACTAATCAGTAGTATA
Organism: Curcuma longa; assembly: GCF_044706935.1. Classification (NCBI taxonomy): domain Eukaryota; kingdom Viridiplantae; phylum Streptophyta; class Magnoliopsida; order Zingiberales; family Zingiberaceae; genus Curcuma; species Curcuma longa. The sequence goes on from NC_133863.1 coordinate 20,350,456, forward strand.
ATAAAATCAAGTTACAGATAGAACTTTTGTGACAATACACAACATTATTCAATCGGTCCTACACTGTCGAAATTGAATTGCAGAACTAGATCAAAGATTGTTTTCCCACATGATTTTGTTTCAGATAACAACATGGGAATTTACTCAGGTCTTTAAAGCGAAAACCAAATGGACTCATCTCGATCACTTTCATCAGGAATGTCAAAAGCTTTGATGAATTACAACTAGCTGACAGAGTTAAAGGCAGCGAAGAAATTAACTTGCTGATATCATCAAATGGAAGAACTTTTTTTAAGAACAAAGATTAATTTAAGTTTACCTGTCGATATAGTGGCGAATGAAACTTGAAATCCACCAAGAAGTAAAGCTCACAACTTCCAGGAACTGAACCAGGGGTGAACTCCCAAATGTTAATTAAGTGTTCAAAAAGGCCATTTTTAGAAGCTGTGGTCTACAACAAATGCAAATTGCAGCAATTTAGAATGATTAGCCTTTACTAGGAATGGAAAAATAAGAAGACGACCGATAAAAGTTTAATCTACCTTCCACCGAGCAATCCAATGACAAAAGATCAAGAAAAACTATAACATATAACATTCGGATAAAAGACTATCGCGTTCTTCATATAGATAATAATTTAAAATTATCAAAGATTGATATTATTAATAGTTAAACAATATTTATAAATAACTAAAATAATTAATCATATTAATATTATAAATACTACTTATAATTAAATGCTAATTGAGAAATTATGATACAATCAACTACAATATCAGTTAATAATTATATATTTTATAATCTACAAATATAAATTTACTACTTTATTATTCATAATTAATTAGGATATGACTATTTAGAATTTTATTAACTATAAATATTATAGTTAAACATTTTATTGCCAATATTATAAAATTTGTTAATAATTGTTTATGTATCCGTAATAAAGTTTATAATATTAACTAATAATTAATGCATATCGTATATTACCTAATAAGATGATGACCTTATAAATGTTATTACCTTGTGAATGATTAGTTAATACCTTTCATAACCTTACATACAAAATAATCTAACATTATGTTATTGTTATCAAATAGAAACTCATACTACCGATGTGGAGTCCCGAGGAAGGGTCTATTGTATGCAGCCTTACCTTGCTTTGCAAGAGACTGTTTCCGAGATTCGAACCTATGAGCTCTAGGTCACACGACAATAACTTTACCATTGCACCAAGGCTCCCCTTCAAAAGGGTGGTCCTGGCAGTGCAGAAATCTACTCTAGTGGCAACTACAAAATGGATGGTTCTACAATTAAATCTAAAATTGTTTGGTGCAGAAATTTCTCCACACATTATTGGCTTCTTCCTGCATTTCGTGCCACTTAATCTACACTAGTGGCAACTACAAAATTAGCCTACTCTGGTGGAGAAATTGATCGACTCGCATGTTGTCTAAGATGCCTCAGTTATTGTCCTATCATCACCTACTCAAATAGAGAAATCTACTGGTTTCATGTTATCTGAAGTGCTTTTTAGTGCTTCAATTGCTGTATGTTTTGTCCACATTGATGGAACTTATTCTTCATTTTTTTGGACTATCGATCGGACAGGAATAATGTCTATTCTCCAACTTGAGAGGACATTAAAATTACTAGTAGATTTAGTTTCATAAGATGTTATTAGTTCTCCTATGTGAGATGTAGAAGTTCTCTTTTTAAAATAGTAACATCGAATCCAATAATTCAATTCTCAAATTTTAACAAGAAATGCCTTCACTAAGATTTAAGAGAAGCCAAAGCTTCTGCATAACAATTCTATCTGCTGAAAATAAAGCAAGTGTTTGTTAACAAGATAGAGAAAGCAAGGAATCAAACCTTGATACGTTTTGGCTTCTCAATTTCCACATGAGAAAGATAATTTTCAAGAAAGAACTTAAAACCAATCTGAAGCTCAGCATCAAATGATCGATCACTATTCTGCTTGACAATCCTAGACCGCTGGCACCATGGTAAGAACTCCTCATACATATCGACTGCTGAAACCACATTAAACAACTGTTCTGGAGAGTACCTGCTTAGATTGTATATAATTAGGCATCAAAACAAATCATGTATGTAAAAATTTAACATTGTTGACGAAATAAAACTCAAAAGAGGCAAAGATCTAGAAGCAAAGATCTAGTAGTTATCATATCCAAGAGAAGGTGTTCGATTGAATCCAAGCAGATCAATAACAAAAACTCAGATTTAAAAGGTGAAAACAGTTGTTCATACCCAATGGTACGTCGCTCCTTGTAGATCTTTGAAAGAGCAGAAAAATCTTCTCCAAAAACAAATCCGAGAAACTGTCGAGTTTGGGCGAAACCACGGGAGGAACCAATCGGCAGAACATGAACGCCGTCGGCGGAACTACTGACGCAAGGGTTTCCAGAACGAGCAAAGGTAGCCAGACATCGCGTCTGATCGAATCGCCCTAACCTGCTATCCGCGCCGCTAGATCGTCCCGCCGATCGGAAAATCCCAGTTCCGAGTTGCAAAGATCGAGCTTTACCAGAGAGGAACCTGGCAACCGCCTCCGGAAAAGCTAGGGTCGGCGGCATTGTAGAGATTGGGGGAAAAGTGACGATGAAATCGTACCTTGGATGGTTATTCCGTGAAGCTTGAATAGAAGGGGGAAAAAAGATTCGAACTTTAACTTGGCAGAAACTTTCAAATTTGGGATGGTTTAGGATTGACCAAGAACTCCAATCAAATCAGTTGGTCAGAAAGCGATGCCTAGATTTTAGGAACAAAAGTTGTATTTTCACGAATATATCGGCGAAAAGATCGGAGGCGCTGGATAAGATTTGAATAGACGAGAGGAATTGCAGGTTCTTGTCGTGTTGAGGATGGCCGGCTGCCGTGTTGAGGAAGCCGCGGCAGCCGCCCACCATAGACGCGGTTAGGGTTGCAGCAAAACAAAGTCAAACGTTGAGGCTTTGACTTTGACGGAGGATGAAGAAAGTCAAAACTTCTCTTTTAACGCGTCCTTTTCCTAGCGTCAAAGGAAAATACAAAATTGATATTATTATGTATATAATTAAAAGAAAATTTTCAACGGCAATTTCTCAAATGACGCCTCTAAAATTTTCGAAATTTCGAAAAGGCGCGTTTAATGTAATTTTATCCCTATTGTTTTCCCTTCTCTCTCCTCTCATTTATGCAATATGTTTTCTCTTTCTTCTTTTTATTTCCTTTAAATTAAATTATTAATTTAAATGTAGTTTAAATTTTAATAAATAATCATCTAAATTTATTTATTTTTACTTTTAAATTTTTAATAAAAAATAAAAAATTTAAAAGAAGATTAATAAAAAATTAAAAATATTTTTTCTATTTTTAATATCTTTTATTTTTTAAATATCTAATTATAAAAAAATAAAATAATTAATTAGAGTTGATTTTATTAATAAAAATAATTAAAAATTACTTTGGTGTTGGTCTTCAAAAACCAGCACCACAATTTAAATATCAACATTATTGTGATGTTAATTTTCGAATATTAGCACCACTATGGTGCTGGTCTCCGGAAACTAGCATCCTAGTATTTTAAAAGTTCAAATCGTTTTGAGCACTGATGGAAAAACCTTAAAATAGTAAAAGATTGTTTATTTAGTCTTAAGTTCACCTAATAAACCAACAAGATTTGGAATGGATCCAATTGAAACTCTTTAGATCCATCAATGATTTTTTTGACCGAAACTCATAGATAAACTAGATGACTTGGATTTCTGAAATTTTATAATAAAATGGAAGTGTGGAGTATATATAATAAAGTCATTAATTTGGATTCAGTCCGTCGAGTTGGTCCACCTCGTCAAACAATTTAAACAGGATGGGTTGAAATTTTATCAATCCAATTTAAGGTGGATTCAGGTGGGTCGATCCACCTAGGCCCGCGACTCGCGTGGGTTAACCTGTGGCGGGCTTAGATTGGCCCGGGAATTAAGAAAACTTTTTTCTTCTTCAAAATTTAAAATTAAAATAAAAAATTCAATGGATTAGTGGGCTTGACCCATCTAAACTCAATCCAAACTTAAAAATTTTAACTTAACATGTTTAAACTGTAATATAAATTAAATTTTTTTAATATTTTTAATATTTATTTATTTTTGATAGGCCTATGGGTTAGCTCACCTAACCTACAACCCACTTGAGTAGGAGATTTTTCAACTGCCAAATTGGTGGATCGCTTATCCCGGCCCGCCATATGATGAGTTTCTAATGGGTTAGTCCACCTCACCATGGATTAACCCATTTGACAGCTCTAATGTAAAAAATAGATATGGTGAGAAATCTGATCTTGAATCTCCTATATGAAATTATAAGCTAGTGTCAATTAAAACAAAATCTAAAATTTTTCTAAACCTTTTTGAGCAATATTGAAAATCCTTTATGATCATAACAAAAGGCATCCTTGGACTCTCAGGTACTACAAAAGCCTACATGAGCTAGAATGAAACCGATCTCTAAGTTCATCAATGAGTTTTAACTGAAACTCATTGATGGACCTAGAGAAAAAAACCTACAATGGGATGAGAAAGGTTGGTGTGTAAAAAATATATATGATATCTACGTCTGATTTTGACATCTCTATGATAAATTATGTATATGTGTCAAATGCTACTTTCGGAGATCATAATTTTTAACTCGAATATTAAAATGAGATGTTCTACGCACCAAATCAAAGCTCATTTAGAGATTTACATTTGTTACCGGGTGTAATCCATAAAGACTCATATTTCAAGCCCAAAAAAATTGTTTAAAGTCTTTTCAAAAGCTTCAAATATTTTTATCATTGTTTTGACAATTGACACATACACATGACTTATTATATGATTGTCAGAATCATGCATGGATACCATAAATATTTTCACTGCACTACTCTCTTCCATTATATGTCAATTTTTTAAAAATCCAAATCTCCTAGGTCCATCAATGGATTTTGATCAAAACCTATTGATGGATCTAGAGAGCTCCGATTTGACTTATTTCTGTAAGGATCGGCCGGGTGCATTGCGCATGTATACACGTTTCACAAATGTGTGCAGCGAAAAAAATTAATAATTAAATTAATTATTATAATACTCGCAATACACACATGCAAGATATAATATATACATGACATAACTAAAAATTAAAATTTTCATAATAACAACTTATTTTAGGTATACTTGTTGGATGACGCTAAGCGAGAATGACATCAATTGATCGACTCTATCAAAGCTCTGCCTTTATCAGTGATCTACGCCAAGCTCTCATCTGGACGACTTCCCAAGCTACGAGTCATGTTATCGTCTTCGGTACTAGCCGATGATTAGCAATAGTTGATACGAAAAAAACTCTAATATCGAAAGCATGCAACAACACACGTCACATTCATTTCCGAGGCTTTCTAACTATCGTCGACAATCAAATTCCTGTTGTAGTTATGGTGTAGGGCAAACAGCTGGAACTCTTTCCGACGAAGATGAAAAATCTTCGAAAGCGCCCAAGCTTCCGGCAATGAACCCTGATGACAACCTAGTGTCCTGGTAGCAACTTCGAGCAACCCCTTTCACTAATGATCGGTAGCAACCCTTCCCAAGAGCTCCGGTGGTGACTGGGAGGCGAGATCAGGCAGTGAGGGAGGGCTTCGAAAGTCTACGGTGGATGGCGATCGGAAGGGAGGAAGGAGACAGGTGGTGTTGCCGGTATTCTCCTCTCACGGTTGGCGCTATGCAGCGGGAGCATGGAGGGTGAAGGGCGGTGCTAGGGTTTCCACTCTCCTTGAACCAGCAATCGGCCACCTGCTTTTAAGGAGGGATCACGCGAGCATGAATCGCGATTGGGATTCCTTGCCTTCTTCATGCGATGACCGATCGGAGGAGAGGATCGCGATTTCCTTCCTCTTCTACACGTGTGGCGACCAATCGGAGGAGAAGGGATCGCGATTCCTTTCCTATTTGCGCGCGAGGCAGTCGATCGGAGGAGAAAGGATCACAATCCTTTTTTTCGCGTATGACAGTTGATCGGAGGAGAAGGAAAAAAAGGATTGAACTGGGTTTAGATTTTTCCCTTTGATCGAGAACTGTAGCAAATTAGGGTTTAGGGATGGATGGATTAAAATGAATGATTGTGATCAAACTTAATTGTAATATCAATCGTCCATTCTTTAACGTTATATCCCATATAATATCCCTTATTGAGTTTGGATCCAATCCAAAACCCCATCCTTAGCTCGATACCCAAAACTCATGTGTTGATTAACTTAAGTTTGGTTCAAAACCAAACCAAGTTGGTCCAATTTAGTTCATAACCAAATTGTTCGATTCAATAACCCAAACACTAACAATCTGAACCAAACTAGTTTTGTTCATTTCGTCTTTATAAAACGAAGCCCATCATTGCTTTCGATCTGCGAAAATATCTTCCATAAAGAACCAAACTATTTTGGTTCACTTCATAAGATAAATTTCATCATCTTTGTCATTTGTCTGGTTCAATCAAACTTTATTTCTCTCGATCTGAGAATCTAATTCTCAAACTCATTTTAAGTCATTCGAAGAAACTTGTAGTGCATATCACCCAATATATTCTTGATTATATTAGTCGTCTGTAACTAATCATTAATTACGGAACGATCATGAGTGACACTTAGTAGTACATCATGACCTTCAATTGATCAGAAAATCAACGATTGATTTCAGAACCATCTCTGAACCCTTTACGGAAATAGGTACATATGTATAAAACTGATTTGAGGGTAAAAACTCTCAAACCGAATGTCAATCATACAATATATCAAGGAGTTACCACCACAACAAATTGGGTAAAACTCCAGACTCTTCTCTCTCACATGCACTCACAAGGATACATGCAATCACAAAATACACCATCACAATTTGCACCACATCGTGCATATCACCCATGACACCACGTAACCATGAGATACACACCATACAATGGCAACACAGGACATACAAATCAAGGCAACATGCAACTGCGTATACAACTCAAGATGACATGCAAGCTCATACCAATTTGCACACACATCACAAAATCGGCTCCAAAGTCCCCACCATGCAAGACCATCCTCATCTAGCGTGCCTCCACCAGCAACGTCCAGGATTTAAATATAAATTTATAAAAAAATATTTAAAAAATTTGCACTTATTTAGAATATAAGAAAATCAAAATGCATATAGTTCACTTATCTTTTTCACCCTTCTTCCCATAAGAAGTGATGTTATTATTCATTTCCATTTTCCGTTCCCATAGTGCTAGTTCATTTGATATAAAAACATCTACTTTATCATCAAAATTACATTAATTATATTATTTGCAGTCCTTGTTCTATCATCAAATAATATTTGTACTTCTTAAGAGTAAACAGACAAAGTAGATCATTGTTCATTCAATATATTACCTACAGAATTAAACGTCTATTCTACAATAATGGTTGGCACTAGATAAATTAGGATTTCTTTTGCTATGATGGTAATGATAAGAAAACTTTTCAAGTGTGTTAGGTTCAAGTTATCGTGTATAATCTTGATTATGTGATTATCTGATAATCATATAATCAAAGTTATTAAATAAAATATGATCTAATGTTGTCTAGTACAATTTAGATAATATAATAAAAATTTATTTAGTCACAAGTTTTGATGTATAATCTAGTTTAAGAGTTTTAGGATTATTTAAAATTTAGAAAAAAAATATATGATATTATTATTAATGGTGATATATATATATATATATATATACAGGGGCGGATCCAGGATTTCATATTTGGGGGGGCCATATAATAAAAACGATATACTCATTTGAATCCAAAAATTATCCAAAGATACATATCAAGGGCCTAAGTACAACCTTAATCAATTAAATAATTATAAAAAAAATAAAGAATAACTAAATTAACATTTATAATCCTTAGTACAAAAACCTAACATAGCATAATACTGAAAAGCTGGTTCATTTGTTCTCTTCCTTTGAAAAAATTTATCAATCGTTTTGATTTTCCCCATTTGAAACATTTAATACTGAAAAGCTGGAATTATTTCAAATAGGTGAATAATAATTAATAACAATAATATTAAATCAAATATTAAGTTAGTGAATAATAACAACATAAAAAATATCAAACTTTTTATCATTTCATCAAATATTAAAATAGCAATTCCAACTTTAACTAATAAATCGTTTCAACACTTTTGAATTTCTAAACTCATAAGATTTGATTAAATCCCTAAAATCGGGCGTCCACGCGACGACCAGGGGGCGTCCACAACGACGACCAAGGGGCGTCCGGTGAGTTCCCGTCTCCTCCGAGAACAAAAAAGAGGGTTTGGGGCGAATCATCTCCTGTATTCTAAGAGAAGATGAATCAGAAATATGGCATCCATCCGTGCACCTCTGCTTCCTCGAGAAGATCGAGCTTGTCCCTGCGGGCGTCGAGCAGGCGCTGCACGGCCTGGCCTTGGGAAGACATGCGCACGCGGCGCGCCCGGACGCGCGCCTGCACTCGGACCAGCGCCTGCGTGGTCGTAACGTACGTGGCTGGGGGGCCATGGCCCCCCCCGGGTCTTACTACATCCGCCACTGTATATATAAATAAATGGATTCAAATAATATTTAGAATCTTTTAAAAAATTAGGATAGTTTTGTTGAGTTTTAAACTATATCTATTTAGTTTATCTATAGCTACGAATTGATTAATTCAATTAATCAAAATTTTAATAAAAAACCTAAGTTTTAAAAAAAATCTCGTCTTGTCCCTCACACACGCGAACACACGACCGTGCACCTGTGTTGTTGTCGTTGTCACCTGCGACCTCCGACCCAAGACGAGCCTTCTACACCAAGGAACGATGACAACACTGAGCCAACGCGCGCCCTAGTTGCTCGTGCTCAACAACCAACCCTCTGCGAGTCTTCTACATGAAGAAATGATGGCGACGTCGAGCTAGCACCGTCCACGTTGCTCGCTCTCAACAACAACCACACAAAGGAACAACGCCGACGCGGAGCAGACACCACTGTCCTCACTGTTCGTTGTTCGTTGCTCACCCTCAAAGATCGATCGCAACTGATTCTCGTTAACCCCAGAATCAAAAAAACCTCGTTCTACTAAGTTAATTGCATTCCCGAGTTTATAACCCTTTTGCTGATGTTATGCTGTTCCAGCCAATACACCGTGGATAGTTCAAACACTAATTCACGAACTATTGACATGCACACTCCTCAAAGAGAGTCGCCTAGAGAGATGAGATGGTCTGAAAAGCACTCAAAAAGAGAGTTAGAATGACGCCGAGGTGGATCCTGGCAAGCAACTTTGACGCTCAAGTTATAGGTTAGCGTGAGGAGTTTAATGACTTGAAAAAATTAGGGTTGATGTGTGCATACCTATGCCCATGGGCATGGCCACCCTTTTATAGAAATTGATCTCCGAAATATTAGCATCTATTTTAGAAAATAGTCTGGGATACTTGTTCTAGTTTAGAAGGATTCTGTTTAATTTTTATCTTTTGGGAGTATTTTCCTATTTTTATGAATTTCGGAAGAGACAATCTTGGTCTCCCCGGGTTAGGGGTTGACCCTCTTCTTGGTTTAAACAGATGCTAATGTTAAACTTCGGCAAGTGAATGTCGAGTAAATGCTGAGACCGAAGCATGAGGTCAGCATGAGATGTTGGAGGTATGTCGAGACCGAAGCATGATAGGTCAGCACGAGATGCGGAGGCATGTTGAAACCGAAACATGAGGTCGACATGAGATGCTAGAGGTATGCCTAGTTCGAAGCATGAGGTCGGCATGAGATGCAGGAGGTATGCCAAAACCGAAGCATGAGGTCGGTGTGAGATGTTGGAGGTATGCCAAGATCGAAACATGAGGTCGGCATGATATTGGGAGGCAGATGTTGAGACCGAAGCATGAGGTCACCGTGAGATGCTGGAGGTATGCCGAGTTTGAAGCATGAGGTCGGCATGAGATGCGAGAAGTATGTCAAGATCGATGCATGAGGTCGGCGTGAGATGCGAGGGACATGCTGAGACCCTCGCACAAGATTAGACTCAAAGCCGAAGAGGTCAGCATGAGATGTCGAAGATATATCGAGACTAGAGTTTGAGGTCGGCTCGAGGTGGATGAGGTCGACATGAGATACGGGAGGTATGTCGAGACCTCCGCTCGAGGTCGAACTCGAAGCCAGAGAGGTCAACATGAAATTGGGGACTCAATCGATAATTTCCTATCATACTTATCTACATTTCTCTAAACCTCCTCTTCCTTATTTTAAAATCATGGAACTATATCGGTTTGTCACATGCTGAGTACATGATTATTAAAAGACTCCACTGGATCATAAGCCTTCTGATTTAGTCTAGTCAAAGGAGGTGAAGTCCAACTGACTAGACTTGAGTTGAGTCATATGTCATATCTTTAGCGTGCTGTACCTAGTGAGGGCTTGCGTCATCATTCACATGGTTTTAATGATGATGGAATCAATGGATGATTTGATTTTTTTAACCACATTATCGGACATCTTCCTTTGATTTATTACTTCGTTCAATGCATCCTTTGATTTGATTTTTAACAGAGAAGATTTTGTTTTAATTTGTTTAGGCGGGATGTTGAAGGTGACATAATCTCCACGTTAAATCAAAAGGAAAACCCTAGCCTATGCGACTCTTTTCCTGCTTTCATATTTTCTTCGTCTGCTTCCTTCGATATCTGGCGTTGATGGTTCTGATGTGTATCAGGGGAGTGTCTTCTTGAGGATCTGACATCTTGATATCGGATAGGGCTGGTTTGGTTTTTATCTGAATGATTTCTCTGACCTTCTTGCTTAGAATATTTATGAGTGGAATGTCCAATCGTAGGGGACAAAGCTCTTTTTCCTTGATGTTTTTCCTGTATGACTCACTCAACCTCTTGCGCTAACTGCCTACACTCATTAGTATTATGACTAGAGGGCTGATGATATGTGCAAAAATGAACCTGCTCTTTTCGAGGGATTTGAGTAAGTGCGTCTTCTGAAATAAGAAAGGAGGTAATAACATGTACTGTGCGTCTCTCTCATCATGAAGGTGTAGGGATCTTGTTTCAAAAAATAATCGCAAACGCAGCGGAAAAAGTTAAAATAATTTTTTTTGATCCCTCCAAGGATCCATGTGTATACATAAAGAAAGTGTTTCTTTTGACTACATCTTAGTTAAGAAGTTACCCTATAGCATAGCCCTTCGCAATCCTGACAGCAACTTTTTGATGGCAGATCTCAGCACGATCAGAATGGCCGCACCTCTACGGTATCCACACGAACACTATCTTGGAGAAGGAGATAAAACCTATGGTTGTGCTAGCAACCACACTAAGGCTCTCCTCTAAAGAGTTTTATTTGGCCAAAAGCAATGGAATAAGCATACACGACAAGGGAAAAGAAGGAAAAAGCACACTCTTCTTCTGCAAAAGGTGGATCCGCCACCTTAGCGGCCCCACACGGTCGGCCCCACGACCATCTGTGAGGAGGTAAATCGAGAAAGTGTAGTTGGTTACGACGCAAGAAAAAAGCACACTCACTCACATTGAGAGAAGCTTAAATCCTACTTGCATGCATTAATCCACTTGCATGCATTATCGAGAAAACTTCTCAACTTCATGCAACGTTGAGGAGGTTTCATGCATGAAATCATATTTTAATGCATTAATCCCTATTTGCATGTATTGCATGCAACATTGAGAAAACTTCTCAACTTCCTTAGAAAACTTCTCAACTTCATGCAACGTTGAGGAGGTTTTATGCATGAAATCATATTTAATGCATTAATCCCTATTTGCATGTATTGCATGCAACATTGAGAAAACTTCTCAACTTCCTTTTGAGAAAACTTCTCAACTTCATGCAACATTGAGGAGGTTTCATGCATGAAATCATATTTAATGCATTAATCCCTATTTGCATGCATTTGACTTCTTAAATTGTTTCATTTGAGTCTAACTCAAATTAAACCAATTTGAGTACAACTCAAGTTTGGCCAAGTAATGAGTCTAACTCATTTTAGTCCATTCAATCAACTAATGATTCATTTAGTCAAACTAAGATGATCATGTATCCAAAATATCATGTTCTTTATGTGTGACCTAATAGGTTCTTGTAACGTTGGTAATGTTTCTAAAACCCTTTTAGAAACATAAACAATGAGTGACATCTAACAATGTATCATTACTACCTAAGTGACAAAAATGTCGAGATCTGACATAATCTTACAGTGACTACTATAATGTATGATCATGTCCTTCTATCCTCGATATCTAGATTGATCAATGAGGCATAGACCGTGTCATCCTTTTATCAATCTTTATATTTCTTGATCCCCAAGTAAACTCACTCAAGCAAATGAGCTTAATATCTTATATTGACTCATTTGAGCATGGTCATGCATTTCGTGGTCCTACTCTATCAAGAGGTCGTAAGATATCACTCCCATTATATGGGAGGGATAGATCCCATCTACATCACTCATATCCCTTCGCATAATTTGTTACATACCCAGTGATCACTTTTATAGTCCACCCGATTACAAGTGACGTTTGACGATACCAAAGTACATAACTCCTTATGTAGGAACCGTAGTGACTTTAGGTCTAAGAACTATTCATACCAATAGTCACATGAGAAAGTTTATGACACTCATATAACGATCCATGAAATTTTCTCATGGCGGATCAATTCAGTATACATTCTCTAATGTATACTCATGTGTCAACTTGATATCTCATATCCATGACTTGTGAGATCAAGTCATCCAGTTGACCTACATGTTAGTCTCAACGCATTAACATCGTCCCTGAATATTAATGCTTGACTAGGAATGATTAAGAGTAGTATTCTCTATATCATCTCACTATCGATTCAAACAATCGATATGATATAGATTAGAACTAGCTATCCAAGGACATTATTATACTTAATTATTTGACACACAAATATAAAGTAAGTATAATAACAAAAAATCTTATCTTTTATTAATAATAGAATATGATACAAAAAGTTTCTAGTCAATCATCACATAATTGGCTCTAGGGTTACTATTAACAAAATCTTCTAAATGTATATATTTTTCGGCTCTTTTTAATAACTTTGCATAATTGGCAAGGGGTTTCTTTACCAGCGATCTAAAGAATTCTTCATCTATTAAACCTTGAGAGAAAGCACTGGTTAATACTTCTGCGGGTGTGGAAGGGATATCCCAAATAACTCGATCAAACCTTTGGATATACTCTCTTAGAGTCTCTCGAGGCTTCTGTTTCATAGTGAACAAGTTTAATGGCGTTTTCTGGTATCTTTTGTTGTTGACAAATTGATGGAGGAAGGCAATCTTGAAATTAGAAAAAGAATGTATGGACAAATTAGGGAGGCGGCTGAACCATCTCTAAGCAGAATCTAATAGGGTGGTTAAGAAGACTTGACACTTGACTCCATCCAGTTATTGATGCAGTAGGGCAACATTTTTGAAATGGCATAAATGGTCTTCTGGATCTGATGGCCCTGTGTATTCTCCTAATCGGGGGTTGTCGAAAGTGTCGAGGCAACTCCTGTTTCAGAATTTTTTTAGAGAAAGAGTGTGCGGGGTATGCTTATCTCTTCATCCATGGTTATCTTGCTTTTGTAATTGGGTCGGAACATATTGGTTTTTGACTCGTGTGAATCCTCTTCCAAGAAAGTTGTTTCTTTATTAAGGGAGTTCATAAGTGGCACGCCACCCTCCATTGATATCGGTTGTCTTCTATGAGAAAAGGGATCTTCTAGGGAAGGTAAAGGAATTCCTCGAAGGGGTAATAATGAATGATGTTGTAATACCTTTATCATTGTCTATGAGACTAATTAAATATCTTTTATCAACAGTATTTAATGGTCCGGGTATTTTGAATTTATGTCAAATTTGATTGACATTATTGCACGGTTCTCTTGAGTCAATTCATATTAATCTTTTCAAAATTTTAATTTTGTGATATTTTTCATCAAAGTATTTTGACTGCTTAAAAAATATTAATTTGTATCAAATTAATATTATTGCACTCCTAGAATTTACCTAATTTGATCCAGCTCTTCGAACAACTGAGGTATTGCTGTTATACTTTATGTGATACTTTATTTGAAGAAGATTTAATGGTAAGAAAATGAGGTATTACTGTTATAACTTTTGTTTAGAAAAATTCATACAATGATTAACTTTTCATTTGTGTTTGTGGGAGTTATTTCTTGTCTCAGCCTCCTCAGGTCTTTTGATTGTTTGTTATGGTCTCTACTATTGCTATAATGAAAACTATAACCAAACTACCATTACTTCAGCACCTTTTTACAAGTTATTTTGCATTTACTTGACTTAGCCAAACTACCATGGAGCATTTAGCGACTTGACATATTTAACTATGTTCCCTTTAATTTGTAGCAGCTATTGTCCAGTTCATAATGCATGATGAGGTATCATTAGTTCTCTCTCAGCCATTGTGTAATAATCTTCTTCCAGTGTTTCCTTTAGTTGCAAAACTGTGTTTATGTTTTCTGTCTCTTTTACTTGGGATCAATCAATATGCTTACACTTTATCTTCTCCTCAATGCTACCAGGCTGCGGGAACCAAGAATCGATTATCTTCGATTGAGAGGAATATAAGCAAGTCCTACACACGGTTGTTTTGAACACGATAGTGATACCTGGGGTTTGCGTCGTGGTGGCAACTCCAGTCAAGCTGGAGGTTTGCTGCTGCAACTTGATGAATAATCGACCTATCTGCTTAACTTGAGTAGTATGGTGTTTGTTTTCATTGTGTGGTTTGCTTTTGTCTTTGGGAGCTTGAAACTTCCATTTGAGTTTCATATGTTTTCTGCATTTCATGAAAAATATTTATTTTGTTATCTTTGAATTATTATTATTATAGAGTTAATATTATCTACTTAAAGTGTGCATATGGAAATTGAGTTGATTTCATCCTTTTTATGTTGTTGTGGAGTGTCTAGAGTGGATTATCGTAGTCATCGCCGATCCAATTCAGAATTGCAATGATATGTCATCGAAATTGTGGTCGATATCCAAACTGAACGGATTTTTGGTTTTCAACTCGATCGCAAGAGGGGCATCTAATTCATCGGCTTGGTTTCCAACTCGATCGCATGACGAGCATATAATTTAAAATTTTAAAATTTATAATATATATTATATTATTAATATTATAATGAATAATTTAATTTTAAAAATAATTAAAAATCAAATTAATTGAATTGTAAAAATGATTATAATTGAATTAAGGGTAATATAGTAAATGTAAAAGTAAGTAATGTATTAAAACCTTCAAACAAACAAGGTTTTGTCTCATTACCTAGGATTAAACCAAACAACATTAGGTTATGTTTTATTCCCTATAACCTTGGTTATGTGATTACCAAGTAATCACATAACTAAGGTAATCACGAATGACCCCCAACCAAACGCACCCTTAGAGTTTTAGAAGTAAGATCATCAATTTACTTTATAATTTTCTCTCTAAGTCTCTGTGCTACAACTGTAAATGCTTCTCCACCTAAAGGAGTTCTGATTGAGCGTTAATTGCCTTGGAAGCAACGATCCAGTTGCAACCAAATTTCTTTTTTAAAAGACAAGTGTTATTCTTCTTAATCGTCTATTCACCCCCTCTAGCCAGTCCAACCCGATCCTACAATATCGATGTAATGAAATTTATCAAATATGAATGTTGATAATAGTTATTTCGTACCATAATCTGAAATTGATCCTTCAGTAGGAGCAAAAACTATTGTAGATTCTAAAGGAAAGGTAACCAAGAGAAAAACAATGAAATCTAAAGGAAAGGTAACCAAGAGAAAAACAATGAAATCAAGAAGTAAAGTATAGCAGGGATCATTTCATAAAGTTTACTAATGATGCATCGCAAATAAAAGTCAAATGCAAATATAGTGATAAAGAATTTTTTGTGATCCATACAAAAATGAAACAACAAGCTTGAAATCTCATATTACCTCATGTAAAAATACCCTCATGTTGTTGAAACAACTCAAGCATAGTTAAGTTTACAACTAAGTTCAAGAGAGGGTGAGGTTTGTCTAACTTCTTGAAAAATTTGATCAAAATGCACAGTCTTAAATAAACAAACATCATTTGAATATCCGACAACGGCGCCAAAATATTGATGGGGTATATTTTGGTTATTAAATTCTATTTTATTTTCTTATTTTCTTTATTTGTCACTCACACCCTTCAAATTTAAAATTTATAATTAATCAAACCCCTAATTATCGCTCAGGTAATATAGTAGAGGTCCGGATCATCTCTTATGGACTCAATGATAGAAGCTACCCTAAACATATGATGCGGGATTTTTATTTGTTATTCGTCCTTATTCATTCCTCACTATTTGCAAGCTCCATTTATTCACAATTACCAAAAGAATCCTAAGTATACAAAATTACAATTTGGGATCCCTCATGTATCATAATTACAAATCATTTATACAACAATAAGTTATTCTACATATCACAATGATAACCTATTACATGAATTCCATTCACATAAATTCAACATACAACATACAAACTTCATTTGTACAACATACACTAACATACAACGTACATCATACACCCTACTTTTACTTATTAACATTACTCAAACAACATAAACCATACATCCATAAATTACTACAACTCATACAAATGGCCACATAATTACACAATCCTATCCAAGCATCACAACAACTCAATCTATATGCACATGAATCAAACGATAAAGCATTTATTTCAACCGGCTATAATAGTTTCTTACTACCCATTTACATTTAGATCAAAACAACTACATTAACAATCAATCCAACAACTAAAACATTAACAAAATCAAATCTAAACAACCACATTCCCAAACAACTTCATGCTAACAGAAACCTAAACAAACATTTGATTTGATATTCAAATTTGATTCAACACAACAGAATTTCATCAACATCATATCATCAACCCAAACAACTCATCGAACTGAAACATTCACCTTATCATTCAACACAACCTAAATGAACAAAAGAACATAAATCATGGGGGGTTTTGATTCATTCATGCTAACTAAACAAAGTAAACAAAACAATCAGAAGCTAGGTTAAAAATTAGGGTTAGAAGTTAGGGTTTTAGAGTCCCCAATCAGTACCAACTGAGGAGAAACAGAGTAAAACGGGATGGTGGAATGATGTTCCCGAATCAGCACCGAACAGGAGAACAGGCAACATTAGGTTGATTTTGCGCCAACAGGAAGATGAGTCATATCAGAGTAAATCGCTCACGGCGGAGCACGATCGAAGAAGATGAAGGCGATGGGATCCTCAGCCTCCTGCTACAAATCATAGACAAAAGCATCAGAAAACAAAGATTAAAAACTCCCTTACTTGCCCTTTTTCGGTGACTGGCGGAGGTCGAAGATGACCGGAGGTCCCCTGCTGCAAATCGCAGATAGGGACCGGTTGATTCCCCGCTACAAATCGCTGACAAGGACCGACTACCACTCGGCTCTTCTGTGGATGCGAAGGACGGTGCTATCATTGGCCACCACTCGCTTGAATAAATCGCTCATAGTGGGTGGAGCGTGCCCGATAGGGGAAGGGAAGAAGCTTCTCGCCGGAGCTCATGGCGAAGTGTTTCTGCGGTGGCGTCAACGCTCGTCGACCAGAGTTGCTGCCGCCTCTGATTTGGACCAATCGAGAGTGGAATGAAGGAGATCAGAGGCGGTAGAGGGATAGCGATGGATGGGATGGACGGGAGCTCGGTTGTGAATTCACGATGGAGAAGAAACGAGAAGCTACTAGAACCGTGACCGAACCCTTGATAAGCCCTTAACTAGGTGTCACGATAGGGCTTCAAATTGAAATTTATAAATTTATCGAAAACCCACGAGAAATACAAATAAATGTAATATAGGGGCCACGAGTCGTATTTTTCCAAGGACTAGTAGAAACTTGTTTAATTAGAGCTTACGTGTCGTGTTTTTGGGTTTTTGAATATGAAATGGGGGTGTTTTTTTTAATGTAATGTAGGTAATATCAGTTTAACAGTTCGAGAGGTGAAGACAAAAACCAAACAACTGAAATCAATTAAACCTAGTTAACTAATCCTAACATGCAATCAAAGTGCTTAACCCTACCTAGCTGATGCTGATTCTTCAAGGATGGTTTGGCACGCAACAGTAAAGCAAAAGATTAAACTTGGCACAGAGCTAATGTTAACGATTCTGTCATTGTGCATTCACCCAATCAATAACTCACATTCAAAATGTTTTAACAGATTAGAGTAACTGATACAAAACAATACCAAGAGAATTTCAGACTTTCAGTATCAAAAACCAAATCCTATCGATACTCAAACCTTAACTGTATCAGCATTTCATTACCAAAAGAAAACCAAATCCTAACAATCAACTGCACAGCTCAAGAATTAACTGAAAAACATTGCACAGCATATTGAAACATATCCTATCAGCAAGAGAAAAAAAATCAGAGTTTCGGTATCAGGATGTCAAGCAAGCAGATACAACTACGTGAACTTTAAAACAATTTAAAAATCCAAACAAAAGCTAATGATTAACTAGTTCAACTGAATTTATAAGGTTTTACTCAGAAATACGAATTCAGAAATGAGAATTTCAGATATAGAGATTATTCAGAATTGCAGAAACAAAGCAGTAAACTCATCCGCGACTTCCCTTTCTTCGTGCTCCTCGGTTTGGTGTCGAACAAACCGCCGTTAACCACTAGAGTCTCCGAAATTCCCTTAAGAAGCTGGAATGCAATCCAATTGACTCGTGCGCGCGCCCACAGCTCAGAAAACCCGGAGAAAAACCCTTTCCCAGGAACAGAGTTGGGCGCCGCTGGAATTTGAAGTTGCAAACTGGAATGGTGCTCCTCTCCTCGCGCCGGTGAAGTCTCCGAACCCTCGAGCTTGCTCCGAAACCTTCGGAGAACCCCTCCTCCGATTCCGGTTGCTGAAGACGCCGTAACTCGCCGGGATTACCGCGAACAGGGGAGTGCCGCGCCGATGAAACCCTCTCCGGCGTCGAGCTTCCAGCCGCCGATTGCTGCCCAATGAACTGGTTCCGGCCTATTCAAGGATCAGAGAACACGATGGAATTGGAAGATTTGGATGGGAGGCCACCGTTCGGTACGTCGCTCAACAGGGGATCCTGCGCGAGAACGATGGTAAACAGTAGCCGCCCTATTTCTCAATTAAACTTGGGTTTATATAGTTTAGGGTTGATTAATCAATGCATCCTGGCCGTCCATTCTGAATTTGTTGATCTGGACTTGATCTAGGCTTTAGGGTTTGTGAAAAATTCTGGGATTTTTATCGGGCTCGATCTAGATCATGTCCTCCATGTTGGCTTGATCAATTTGACAAAATTGACTCGATTTGATCGTGGTTGAGCTCGAGTTAGGTCCGATTTGATCCCTAAAATCAATTAAAACCAAATTAATACAAAAATTCACCATTAAATCATAAAAATTATAATAAAATCTTCAATTATACCGCATGACACAAATATAATCAAATTAATTCATTTGAAAGAAAATAGGATTATTATTTTCACCTTTGTTCTTGGTAAAAATCCCAGAATAAATGTATCAATCATGATTAAAAATTAGTGGCTCTCATAAAAAGTCCTATAAAGTGGAGCTCACTCAAACACTCATGTTTCATGCTTTCCATAGGCTTGCTTAATATCTACTCTCCACTAGCATTCATGATTTAGAATCCACACCTATTAAGGATTATTGAAGACAATAAGCAAATCATGAACTGAAACAATGAGATAAGAATTTAGAAAGAAAATTTCAAAGAAAAGTGCTTGAAAGGAAATGATTGATAGTGGTAGATATGGATACAACTAAATGCTAATCAATGACTTCTTGCCCTCTTTTCGAATTCATTGCTTTGGTAACACATTTGTTTCTGTTTTCTCTTCAAATCTATGAAAAATTTCTAATCTAAACCCTTGCAATTCCTCTCCTTGATACATTCTCCACTTCCCTTTCTTCATTTTGCTCAAAATCCACCAAATTTGCCATCTTTTGTTTCCCTTTGCAAATAAGCCCAATTCCTTCACGTTTAAGTTTCAACAAGAGCTAAGAAATAGCAATCGATCATCAGCAAGCAAAATTCATTTCACATGGAACCATAATTGCAAAGTATCAATGGCAACTTAAAATCCAAAAACCATTCAAAACCAAATTGATACTTTCTCTTGTTCTTTCAATTTCTTCACTGTTTTTCATCCATTCTTTTTCCATCATGAAGATTGATTGATAACGCTAATATCCATGCAAAATTTTTGTGAAATACAGATTCGGATTAGTAGCAGCAAAATTAGAAAACATGGCTGGAAAACAAGCTGAAAAACTGAATTTTTCTCAAAATGCAATTCTTGTTTTTTCTCTTTTGTTTCTTGCTCTTTTGTCTCCATTCTTTTTGCATCATAAAGCTTGATTACTCCTGCAATTAACCATGTGATTTTCTCCACAATTTGAGTTTGGATCAGTAGCTCAAAAGTTTTAAAAACCAAGGTGGAAACAACTGAATTTCTGCAAAACTGTTTTCTGATTTCTTTTTTTCCTGCTCCCTGATTTTTTTTTTCTCCATTGTTTCTTCCAATTTCTTGAATTGATTTCTATTTTACGTCAGACTACACTTTCCTTGCAATTCGAATTCAGACCATTCACTGAAAAAAAATTCTTAAAACCAGCTGTAAAAATTCAAAAACAGAATTCTGTTTTTCCTGTTTTTTTTCTGCATTCTTTTTCTTTTTTTTTTTTTCTGATGTGATTCTGCTGTACTCCCCCACACTTAAACATTTGTCTGTCTCAGACAAATCAAAACAATACCAGAATCAAGAATCTACCATTTTCCATCATTTTCTAGCATTTATGCCAAGCCTTTGGGCCAAATTCCAGCATGTTCCAGATTCCAGCATTTGTTAGCCTCTCCTTCCTTCTTTCATTTTGCTCAAATTCCACCAACTCTCTGATTTCAAACCATTGACACG
This sequence comes from Curcuma longa, assembly GCF_044706935.1. Taxonomy (NCBI): domain Eukaryota; kingdom Viridiplantae; phylum Streptophyta; class Magnoliopsida; order Zingiberales; family Zingiberaceae; genus Curcuma; species Curcuma longa. The sequence continues at coordinate 20,371,559 of NC_133863.1, forward strand.
TGATCATAATATTTTAACTCATACAATTCCATAAAATCCAAAAACTCAAGCTATGAATTGAATGTATCAAGAAAGTTTCAACATTTTCAATGGCTTGATTCTTGGGTTTGAAACTTGGAGAATTTGTCTTGGATTTGGATTTCATTTAGTCCTCTACTGAATGTGTTTTGTTTCCCATCCAATTCAGATCAGAAATTTTGGATCTCAACATCCAAAATTTTTCCAAAAACCTGCACATGATTTCCAAAAACCTGCACATTAGGTTATAACCCTTTCAACTTCTGTATTTCCCAAACAAACACTTCTCACTTCTCATTCCTTAGTTAACTGATAGAGAACCTCCCATGCTTTACATGCTAAGAAAACAACAATATTCGATCAAAATAGCCTTGGCAACATTGGATTTCAGATTTCTTGTACACTTCTTGATACTCACTGTTTTTGGCTTTAATGTTGTTCCCTTATCTTTCTTGTTGCCTTTGCACGAAATTCATACACACTGTAGGATGTCTCTGGAATGAAGTGGCACTCACCATTTGAATTTTCAAACCATTTGATCACTTCTACATGCCCTAATCCATGTGTCACTTCACTCCACTTCCAAAATTTAGCTTTCAACTTTCAAAACTTCTCACAACACTTTAATTTTACTGTTAAACCTCAAAACTGAGTGAAAC